>NC_057810.1:531232907-531465590 GCF_018294505.1 Triticum aestivum | reverse complement strand
CTCCCTCCTCTTCTTCTTATTCTTCTTGTTTTCTTCTCCTAATATTTTTTTCAAGAAATAACCTACAAACTAACCTAACTAACCTAGAACTAACCTAACTAACCTAGAAAATCAAACTAACCTAGAAAATCAAACTAACCTAACTAACAGTAGTGGCGGATCGAGAAATTCAACATGGGGTGTTCAAAATTTTTTTGCACCCTAATAGTCAAGCCAATTGGTTCACAACAATACAAATTTCACAATAGCAACAATATCTCAAAAGATTAAGAAAATTACAAAATAGAGGGAGAATACTACAACATGATAACATCATCGTTCACTTGCAAAAAAACTCCCTCCTAATAAATGTAATCAAGTTATATATGCATCAAATCTTGCTCTGTGAAATCCACAGAAAAAGATGTGCAAGCTTAACCAGGTGTCATCTATAACTTACAATTCAAAGATAAATCAAGATATGCTCTACTGCACATTCAACAGATGAAATTAAGTAGATCCTCACTCAGTGTCACTTACAACTATTTCTCTCGTAATGTGAAAAGCATCTATACATTCAGTTGAAGATTTCACAATGAATCTGAATAGCAGCTACATATTCAGTTGGGGATTTCACAATGAATCTGAATAACAATACTAACTAACCTAATTACAAGTAGTAGAAAAAAAGAAAGTAACACTAGTACTAACTAACCTAATTAGTAGCAGTAGAAAAAAAAAGAAAAAAATAGGGGGGAGCTCACCGGAGTGGTTCGGCTAGGCATCGATGTGACGGGGTGTCGGGGCGGTTAGGGCGTTGGGACGGCGTGGCCCATGGTTGTCGACGCGGCGGGGCGCTGGGCCGGTGGAGGCGGCGAGGGCGTCGGGGCACCTTTTTGTTGGGGCGGCGGGGCGGCGAGGGCGTTGGGGCGATGGAGTAAGAGACCACAGGGTGGCAAAGATGCGAGGGCGTTGGGGCGGCGAGGGCGTCGGGGTAGTGGTTGCAGGTGCCGCGGGGGCGCAACAGGCCGCGGGGTGGCGAGTGGTGGACCGGCACGGTGGGGCGGTAGGGGAGTCAGGGGCGGCGAGGATGGTGGTGGTCGGGAGCGGCGGCGGCGGTCGGGAGCGGCGGCGGCGGTCGGGGTCGGGGTCAGAATGGTGGAGTGAGAGAGAAAGAGAGATGGAGAGAGTGGGAGGTATGGGGTGGGCCGTACGTAGCCGTTAGGTGTCGTTCTCTTTGCCGTCTGCTAGCGAACGGCAAAGAATCTTTGTCGTCCGCTAGCAGAGGGCAAAGAAAGTGGCAGTTAGGTGGTACTCGTTAGTGGGCCACCCTCCCTCTTTGCTGCCTACTAGCAGATGGCAAAGCTTCTATGCCGTCCGCTAGCGGACGGCAAAAAGCTTGCTGATGACAAACATGATCTTTGCTGTCAGGTTTCTATAAGCTGATGGCAAAGACCTTTTTTGCCATGAGCTGGTTGACGGCAAAGAGATGGGTGATGGCAAAGATCCTAATTCCAGTAGTGTAGTGGTGACTCTAGCCGGGACGGTGCCAGCAGATGTAGAACTACAGTAGGAATGGATGGGCACTGAACATTGGTCAGAGGAAATCTTCGGAAGACCATGTTTTGATCGTCCTGTTCTCAAATGATCTAAAGTGCAAGGACGAAAAGGGAGGGATCGAATCTTGTGGGTAAAGTGTACAAACCTCTACAGAGGGTTAAAACCTAATCGATTAGCCGTGTCCATGGTTACGTACAGTTTGAGCCTTTAGACTTGGATCTATCTCAGAACTCTCAACATCGGACCAACAAACTTAATTGTGGGCAACTTATGATGATTTGGGCTATGATACATCAGTTGGCGGAACAATGTCATATATAACTCCGTAGTGAAGACTCCTGATATTCCTTTGTTGTAGGGAAAATAAAACCAGCTTTTACGCAAACAAAACTCAAACACAGAGCCACAAAGCATATTGCATATAGTATAGTTTTATCATATGTTCTTCTTAAAGTGATCTTGCCGGTACATTCAATGTACTAACCTACACGGCTGCAACGTCTCATGTTACAGATATTTCTTTGATGAGTAAGAGTTATGATACAGGGTTACGGTCTACACTCAACCTGTCAATGGCATTGATGGGACTCCACACCCGATTAACTGTTTCTGCTGAGACTTAGGAGGTATACATCAGTTTTATGTTATTTATACATGTGATTGCACTTTGATATATAAACTAATGTACTGTGTGTGACAACATACTAATCCAGGGATGGCACTGATACACAGAGGCTTGACCGTTTGAGGTCGGGTTGCTACAATTCTTAATTGAGGGAAATACTTATCTCTACTTTGCTGCATCACCCTTTCCTCTTCAAGGAAAAAAATCAACGCAAGCTCAAGAAGTAGCAGGCCACGTGAGAGTTGAGCCTATTGCAAGCTTGTCTTGAAGAAGAAGATTGTATGAACATTCATATTTGCCTTCAAGACATCATATTAATGAAGAGAGTTGGAAAGATTCAAGGTTGATCAAGACTAAGTACAAAGAGTGATTCAAGTTGATCAACACACAAAGCGTAGAAGATGTACCAAGTGGGATCAAGTGATCTCATGGTATGGTAAGCATTGTCCATTTCACTTTGTGTACTAACCGGTGATCTATGTGAGAGTTGTTTGTGGGGTTAGGTATGTTTCCATGGTCATGCATCAAAAGGAAGATATATAACCCATGGAGGATGACATCATGTGGTGATCGTCATCAAGGTTGCGGTGTGCAAGTTCATGTGGAGCATCATGAAGAGATCACATGCTTTAAGCTCGCCATCCATTGTGGTGACAATGGACATGTGAAGATGTGCCGAAGAGAGCTCACCCATAGTGGAGTATGGGGCAGCAATCTACTAGTCTTCATCGAGCCGGCGCAATCAAGAAAGGTGGTCCATCTTGAGGAGGTCAAGATTGTCATCATTTAGCTCAAGTGGACTATGCATAAGGCAAAGGTTTGACCTTGATAGGTTTTCTATTTTACCGGTCTCATGGTTAGCTGGGAGACCGGGTTATAGGATTGATAGCCATACTATCAAGGGGGGCTCTCGAGTGAGTAGCTTGATTGTACCATTCATAGAGAGATCAACCCACTACATTCTTGGCATCATCTTTCTTGGTTCTTGTTTCGCCTTTTGCTTTGAGAGTCTTTGAGCTTATGGTCACCTTCATGACAAGCTCAAGTTCATCTAGAATGGATTTCGTTTGCTCCATCTAGTATGTTTTGAATGTTGGAGAGTTTACTAGTTCATCTTGTGCGAAGGTCCTCTTCCTTATCCTATTAGCATTTATTCTCCTTTGCTAGTTCTTAATATAACCAACCGTTGTTGGATAGTACTCATCATCATCTAACCAACAAGCTTGAGTTTGCTGAATTCGGAGTTCGTTTGCAGTAGTTATTGCAATTTCGATCTTCTTGACTACATATGTTTCTCTTGGGCAGTTTTCAGCTCCCAAATGGTAGTACTGCTCCGCTCCACTCCACGGTAGTACCGCTCATACGGTACTTCTGCTATGAGCTACCACATTCTCTTCCGCTTGTTTCCGTGCTCCTGTAAATGAACGGTGATACGTCTCCAACGTATCTATAATTTTTGATTGTTCCATGATATTATATTACCTTTTTTGGATTTTATGGGCTTTACTATACACTTTTATATCATTTTTGGGACTAACCTATTAACTGGAGGCCCAGCCTAAATTGTTTTTTTCCTATTTCAGTGTTTTGAAGAAAAGGAATATCAAATGGAGTCCAAACGGAATGAAACCTTCGGGAGAGTTATTTTTGGAACGGAAGCAATCCAGGAGACTTGGAGTAGATTTCAGGGAAGCAATGAGGAAGCCACGAGGCAGGGAGGCATGCCCTACCCTCCTGGGCGCGCCCCCACCCTCGTGGGCCCCTCGTGGCACTCCTGACCGACTTCTTTCGCCTATATATATTCATATACCCCAAAAACATCCAGGAGCAAGATAGATCGGGAGTTCTACCGCCGCAAGCCTCTGTAGCCACCAAAAACCTCTCGGGAGCCTGTTCCAGCACCCTGCCGGAGGGGGAATCCATCACCGGTGGCCATCTTCATCATCTCGACGCTCTCCATGATGAGGAGGGAGTAGTTCACCCTCGAGGCTGAGGGTATGTACCAGTAGCTATGTGTTTGATCTCTCTCTCTCTCTCGTGTTCTTGAGGTGATACGATCTTGATGTATCGCGAGCTTTGCTATTATAGTTGGATCTTATGATGTTTCTCCCCCTCTACTCTCTTGTGATGAATTGAGTTTTCCCTTTGAAGTTATCTTGTCGGATTGAGTCTTTAAGGATTTGAGAACACTTGATGTATGTCTTGCCGTGCTTATCTATGGTGACAATGGGATATTCACGTGATCTACTTGATGTATGTTTTGGTGATCAACTTGCGGGTGCAGTGAACTTATGCATAGGGGTTGGCACACGTTTTCCTTTTGACTCTCTGGTAGAAACTTTGGGGCACTCTTTGAAGTACTTTGTGTTGGCTGAATAGATGAATCTGAGATTGTGTGATGCATATCGTATGATCATGCCCACGGATACTTGAGGTGACATTGGAGTATCTATGTGACATTAGGGTTTTGGTTGATTTGTGTCTTAAGGTGTTATTCTAGTATGAACTCTATGATAGATCAAACGGAAAGAATAGCTTCGTGTTATTTTACTACGGACTCTTGAATAGATCGACCGGAAAGGATAACTTTGAGGTGGTTTCGTACCCTACAATAATCTCTTCGTTTGTTCTCCGCTATTAGTTACTTTGGAGTGACTCTTTGTTGCATGTTGAGGGATAGTTATATGATCTAGTTTTGTTATTATTGTTGAGAGAACTTCCAGTAGTGAAAGTATGAACCTTAGGCCTTGTTTCCTACCATTGCAATACCATTTACACACACTTTTATCATTAGTTACCTTGTTATTTTTATATTTTTAGATTACAAATACTCATATCTACCATCCATATTGCACTTGTATCACCATCTCTTCATCGAACTAGTGCACCTATACAATTTACCATTGTATTGGGTGTGTTGGGGACACAAGAGACTCTTTGTTATTTGGTTGCAGAGTTGTTTGAGAGAGACCATCTTCATCCCACGCCTCCCACGGATTGATAAACCTTAGGTCATCCACTTGAGGGAAATTTGCTACTATCCTACAAACCTCTGCACATGGAGGCCCAACAACGTCTACAAGGAGAAGGTTGCGTAGTAGACATGAAGCTCTTTTCTGGCGCCGTTGCTGGGGAGGTGAGTGCTTGAAGGTATATCTTTAGATCTTGCAATCGAATCTTTTAGTTCCTTGTTTTATCACTAGTTTAGTCTATAAAAGAAAATTTCAAAAAAAATGGAATTGAGGGTGCCTCATATGCTTCATCTTTTTAATATCTTTCATGAAAATAAGGATTCCGATAATTGTGCCAAAATGTTAGAAGAAGAATGCATTAGAATGTTTGACACTAAATCTTTGAATGATGAGCATGCTTGCAATTTTGTTAGTATGAACTCTTTGAATATCCATAGTACTAATGATGATTGCACTAGTCATGATGAAAATGTCTCTTATAAGCATGTCAACTTTTGTGGAGTGTATAGAGTTTGCAAGTACACACCAAATAGGGAAGATAGATTTTGCAAGAGGCATAAGTATTTAGAAACTAAATGGTTGCAAGAGAGGCTAGAAGTTTGTGCTGAAAGTTTATAATTTCTTTGCCATCCTTGTGAACTTTGCAATGAACTTGATCATTTAAATACCCAATGCAAATTGTTTCATGATCAAATCTTGTCCAAAAATTGTGATGACTTGATTTCTCTTGCACATCATAATGAACTTAGTTTGCTTGTGGGTTATGAAGAAATCAAATGTATAACTAAGGATCTTCCAAAATTTGTCCTTGATAAAGTTCTTGATTTTGATCTAGAAGAAATTTATATGTATTGTGCAGTGAATTGCATTGAAAATCTTTATATTGCCAATTACATAAAGACAAGAAAACAAATAGAAGATGAAGAGAATACTAATGAAAGGGAAGAGACTTCCCAATATCTTCCTATTATTTCTTATGATGAATCAGGTAACGAGGAGGAGCCTTCTATTCAACCAATCTCATTAATAAGGAGATCCAAAAAGAGGGTTAAACCCACACATGATGTGAAGAAGAAAAAGAAAAGACAGAGAAGCAAAGGTAGAAAGGTATCCCTCCCAAATGATGTTGCTCCTATTACTCATTGTGATGATGATAATTGCTATACTATTGGTGCTAATTATGCTTATGATATGAAAAGGCCCAAGCTTGGGGATGCTATGTTTGATGAGAATGACATGTTTGAGAATATATTTGCTGCAATTAATGTTTGTCCCAAGCTTGGGGATGCTACGTTTAATGAAGATGATATTTTTAGCCTCCCAAGTTTCAATGAGAAAATTTATTATGATGATAGCATGCCTCCTATTTATGATGGTTATATTGATGAAAGTGGGTTTGGAAGAGTGTGAACTTTAGGAAGTAATGATCCCACTATTTTGGAGGGTGTTGAATCTTATAATATTTATGAAAGTGGATTTGGAGAGGTCATGACTTTATTTAGTGATGAATCCACTATTTTGGAAGAGGTTTCAATTGATTATGATGAGAACAAAGTTGCTACTTATGATGATTATTGTGATGAAACTTATGCTATAAAAAGTAGTGATGATTATATTTATAAACTTGTCATGATTATGATTACCCTTTTTCTGAACATTACTCTTTTAATATGGAAACAATTTATAGTATTCCAGTCTCTTATGATACTCCCACTATTCCGAATGAGAAGAATTTTGCTTATGTGGAGAGTAATAAAAATTCTATGCTTGTAGATAATGAAAAGAATGCTTTATGTGATGTTTATATTGTTTAATTCATTCATGATGCTACTGAAAATTATTATGAGGGAGGAACATATGCTTGTAGGAATTGCAATAATATCAAGTTTCCTCCCTATGTGCTTAAAATCTTGAAGTTTTGCTTGTTTTGCCTTCCTATGCTAGTTGATTATTGTTCCCATAAGTTGTTTGCTCACAAAATCCCTATGCATAGGAAGTGGGTTAGGCTTAAATGTGCTAGTCATATGCTTCATGATGCTCCTGTTATGTTTCAATTCTTATCTCTTATATGAGCATCATTTGAAATCATCATGCATAGCTAGGGGCGTTAAACGTTAGCGCTTGTTGGGAGGCAACCCAATTTTATTTTTGTTCTTTACTTTTGCTCCTGTTTAGTAATAAATAATTCATCTAGCCTATGTTTAGATGTGTTTTATGTTTTAATTAGTGTTTGTACCAAGTAGAACCTTTGGGAAGACTTGGGTGAAGTCTATGTAATCTTGCTGTAAAAAACAGAAACTTTTGCACTCACGAGATTAGCTGCCATTTTTTACTGGAGAGTGATTTTAGGTTGATTCTTTTTGAAGATGATTAATATACAAATTACTCAGGTCCACCAATTTATTTCAGAATTGTTGGTGTTACAGAAGTATACGTTTGATACATATTACTACAGACTGTTCTGTTCTTGACAGATTCTGTTTTCTATGTGTTTTTTGCTTATTTTGATGAATCTATGAGTAGTATCGGAGGGTATGAACCATAGAGAAGTTGGAATACAGTATATATTACACCAATATGAATTTATAATGAGTTCACAACAGTACCTAAGTGGTGGTTTTATTTTCTTATACTAACGGAGCTTACGAGTTTTCTCTTGAGTTTTGTGTTGTGAAGTTTTCAAGTTTTGGGTAAAGATTCGATGGACTATGGAATAAGGAGTGGCAATATCCTAAGCTTGGGGATGCCCATGGCACCCCAAGATAATTCAAGGACAACCAAAAGCCTAAGCTTGGGGATTCCCCGGAAGGCATCCCCTCTTTCGTCTCCGTCTATCGGTATCTTTACTTGGAGCTATATTTTTATTCACCACATGATATGTGTTTTGCTTGGAGCATCTTGTATGACATGAGTCTTTGCTTTTTAGTTTACCACAATCATCCTTGCTGTACACACCTTTTGGGAGAGACACACATGATTCGGAATTTATTAGAATACTCTATGTGCTTCACTTATATCTTTTGAGCTAGACAATTTTGCTCTAGTGCTTCACTTATATCTTTTTAGAGCACAACAGTGGTTTTATTTTGTAGAAATTATTGATCTCTCGTGCTTCACTTATATTATTTTGAGTCTTTTAGAACATCATGGTATTTGCTTTGGTTATAAAAATAGTCCTAATATGATGGGCATCCAAGTTGGGTATAATAAAAACCATCATAGAAAGTGCATTGAATACTATGAGAAGTTTGATTCCTTATGATTGTTTTGAGATATGAAGATGGTGATATTAGAGTCATGCTAGTGGAGTAGTTGTGAATTTGAGGAATACTTGTGTTGAAGTTTGTGATTCCCGTAGCATGCATGTATGGTGAACCGTTATGTGATGAAGTTGGAGCATGATTTATTTATTGATTGTCTTCCTTATGAGTGGCGGTCGGCGACGAGCGATGGTCTTTTCCTACCAATCTATCCCCCTAGGAGCATGCGCGTAGTATTTCTTTTTGATAACTTGTAGATTTTTGCAATAAGTATATGCGTTCTTTATGACTAATGTTGAGTCCATGGATTATACACACTCTCACCCTTCCACCATTGCTAGCCTCTCTTGTGCCGCGCAACTTTCATCGGTACCATACACCCACCATATATCTTCCTAAAAACAGCCACCATACCTACCTATTATGGCATTTCCATAGCCATTCTGAGATATATTGCCATGAAACTTTCCACCGTTCCGTTTATTATGACACGCTCCATCATTGTCATATTGCTTTTGCATGATCATGTAGTTGACATCGTACTTGTGACAAAGCCACCTTGATAATTCTTTCATACATGTCACTCTTGATTCATTGCATATCCCGGTACACCGCCGGAGGCATTCACATAGAGTCATATTTTGTTCTAAGTATTGAGTTGTAATTCTTGAGTTGTAAGTAAATAAAAGTGTGATGATATTCATTATTAGAGCATTGTCCCAAGTGAGGAAAGGATGATGGAGACTATGATTCCCCCACAAGTCGGGATGAGACTTCGGACTTTATGAAAAATAAAAGAGGCCAAAGAAGCCCAAATAATAAAAAAGAGAGGCCAAATAAGCCCACCAAAATAAAAAAAATGAGAGAAAAAGAGAGAAGGGACAATGTTACTATCCTTTCCACACTTGTGCTTCAAAGTAGCACCATGATCTTCATGATATAGAGTCTCCTATGTTGTCACTTTCATATACTAGTGGGAATTTTACATTATAGAACTTGGATTGTATATTCCAATGATGGGCTTCCTCAAAATGCCCTAGGTCTTCATGAGCAAGCAAGTTGGATGCACACTCACTTAGTTTCTTTGGTTGAGCTTTCATACACTTATAACTCTAGTGCATCCGTTGCATGGCAATCCCTACTCACTCACATTGATATCTATTAATGGGCATCTCCATAGCCCGTTGATACGCCTAGTTGATGTGAGATTATCTTCTCCTTTTTTGTCTTCTCCACAACCACCATTCTATTCCACATATAGTGCTATGTCCTTGGCTCACGCTCATGTACTGCGTGAAAGTTGAAAAAGTTTGAGAACATCAAAAGTATGAAACAATTGCTTGGCTTGTCATCGGGGTTGTGCATGATTTAAATTTGTGTGATGAAGATAGAGCATAGCCAGACTATATGATTTTGTAGGGATAGCTTTCTTTAGCCATGTTATTTTGAGAAGACATGATTGCTTTGTTAGTATGATTGAAGTATTACTATTTTTATGTCAATACTAAGCTTTTGTCTTGAATCATTTGGATCTGAACATTCATGCCACAATAAAGAGAATTACATTGAGAAATATGCTAGGTAGCATTCCACATCAAAAAATTCTGTTTTTATCATTTACCTACTCGGGGACGAGCGGGAATTAAACTTGGGGATGCTTGATACGTCTCCAACGTATCTATAATTTTTGATTGTTCCATGCTATTATATTACCTGTTTTGGATGTTTATGGGCTTTACTATACACTTTTATATCATTTTTGGGACTAACATATTAACCGGAGGCCCAACCCAAATTGTTGTTTCTTTGCCTATTTCAGTGTTTCGAAGAAAAGGAATATCAAACGGAGTCCAAACGGAATGAAACCTTCAAGAGAGTTATTTTTGGAACGGAAGCAATCCAGGAGACTTGGAGTAGACGTCAGGAAGCAACGAGGAAGCCACGAGGCAGGGAGGCGCGCCCTACCCCCCTGGGCGCGCCCCCACCCTCGTGGGCCCCTCGTGGCTCCCCTGACCGACTTCTTTCGCCTATATATATATCCATATACCCCAAAAACATCCAGGAGCAAGATAGATCGGGAGTTCCACCGCCGCAAGCCTCTGTAGCCACTAGTGAAAGTATGAACCTTAGGCCTTGTTTCCTACCATTGCAATACCTTTTACGCTCACTTTTATCATTAGTTACCTTGCTGTTTTTATATCTTCAGATTACAAATACTCATATCTACCATCCATATTGCACTTGTATCACCATCTCTTCGCCGAACTAGTGCACCTATACAATTTACCAATGTATTGGGTGTGTTGGGGACACAAGAGACTCTTTTTTATTTGGTTGCAGGGTTGTTTGAGAGAGACCATCTTCATCCTATGCCTCCCACGGATTGATAAACCTTAGGTCATCCACTTGAGGGAAATTTGCTACAGTCCTACAAACCTTTGCACTTGGAGGCCCAACAACGTCTACAAGGAGAAGGTTGCGTACTAGACATCAAGCGGCAGTGGCACGGTAGTAGGGGGCAGTAGTACCGCCCGTGCGGTACCACTGGAAGTCTATTGTCGTTGCCACTACTGGTTATTTTTGGGCTGCTACTGTCTTTTCTGCTCTCGTGGTACTAGGTCGGTAGTAGGGCGCGGTGGTACCGCTCTATGCGGTACTGCCGCCCTGTCGCCTCCTAGTACCACCGTTTCTCTATACTACTTGGCTTGTAGAGGTAGTACCTCCTAGGAGCGGTAGTACCGCTTGTGCACGGCATGTGCACATAACGGTTGGATTTTTTTTGGGGGGGGGGTATAAAAGGGGGTCTTCTTCCCCAATGAATCTAATCCGTCCATCTCGTGTTCTTCCCCCATTGTTGACCTTCTTCGAGCTTGCTATCTCTCAATCCCTCCATGGATTCTTGCTAGTTTTTGGGAGAAAGGAGAGAGGAGATCTCGATCCACATTTCCTCCAATCACTTTCTCCTCTATGCGAGGGGAACCTCTTGGATCTAGATCTTGGAGTTCTTGGTGTTGTCCTTGTTCTTCCTCTCATATTACTCCATAGTTTTCGTTGCTTTGGTGGGATCTTAGAGTGAGGGACTTGGGCACTCGTGTGCCCTTGTCATTGCATTAGTTGCATCGGTTTGAGTTCTCCACGGTGATACATGGAAGTGAAAAGTTGAGAAGCTTATTACTCTTGGGTGCCTGGTACCCTAGATCTTGTTCCTCTTGGGTGCTTGGGCACCCTAGATGGTTGGTGGTGCTACGGAGCTCAACCGTTGTGGTGTAAAGCTCCGGGCTTGCATTGGGGTCTCCAATTAGGTTGTGGAGATTACCCCGAGCAATTTGTACGTGTTCTAGTGACCGCCCCAAGGTTGCCAAGGTGTACGGGTTCGGTGACCGCCCCCAAAGGTTGCCATTTGTATGGGTTCGGTGACCGCCCTCGAGGGCCCCTTAGTGGAATCACGACATCTTGCATTGTGCGAGGCCGTGAGGAGATTACAGTGGACCTAGTGGCTTTTTGGGGAGCATTGTGCCTCCACACTGCTCCAAACGGAGATTAACATCCGCAAGGGTGTGAACTTCAGGATACATCATCATCTCCGCATGCCTTGGTTATCTCTTACCTGAGCCTTTTACTTATGCACTTTACTTTGTGATAGCCTTAGTGTTTCATGATATATATACTGCTATCACTTAGTTGTTTATCTTGCTTAGCATAAGTTGTTGGTGCACATAGGTGAGCCTAGTAGTTTTAGGTTCAGTGCTTGACAAATTAAATGCTAGTTTTATTCCGTATTTGTTCAAGCCTAAACTGTAATTATTTTAAAGCACCTATTCACCCCCCTCTAGGCGAATATCCATGATCTTTCAGAGAGGCTAGTAATTGGGATGCCCAGTCGTGTAATTGAAATTAAAGAAGAATATAATGAAACAAACTCCCCCAGAAAGTTGATTGTTTGGAGGGCACCCGTGAATTTGGCTAGCCATGGCTTGTGTTTGTATGGTTGAGGGGGAGTAAACTTTACCTTTCCACTTGGGAACAATAGATAATGTGTTTAGCATGGAAGATATTGAAAATACGTTTGTCGTGACGTTGAAAGGAAAAGCACACCTCTCAAAATGTATTCATCTCTGATTTAAGCTTCAAGCTCTGGCAGTGCTGCAAATCTCTGCTTCCCTCTGCGAAGGGCCTATCTATTTAGTTTTATGTTATTTACTTTTATTGTTGATTCATCACCTTCTCATTTAAAGCACCAATCCCGAGAGTGCTATTGTCATTCTTATGAATTGAGTATAGTCTCTACTCCTAATGGAGCAGTTGGTGAATAGTCCACGCGGTTTATTTTCGCTGGTTTATTTTCGTCATCCCCCACCACCGTTATTTTTTCGTCTCCTCCCCCACCCCACCGGTTTTGTTTCGTTTCACCCTCGCACACAACAAAAAAATCTGAATGAATCAAGACTTTTCATGTTGACACAACTTATTTAGTAATGTCTTTATGAAAGAATCAATCACCAGCAATGCCTAAAGATCAAATCACGCCGCCGACCTCTCCTCGGTTCTTATGGTGATCCTGAAGCACGCCGCCGCTGCCATCGCGGGATCTTCCTAGGACGATGACGAAGCCCACGCCGCCGCCATCGCGGGATCTTCCTGGGACGACGACGAAGCCCACGCCGCCGCCATCAGGGAATTTTCATGGTACCACGACGCCGCCGCTGCGCCATCGCGAATACTCCTCGCAACTTCGTCATTGTCGGGTCTGGTCGCATGGGTCATCGACACCGCTGGATTCCTCTCGCCCGGTATGGTTTCACCCACCCAGATTTCTCCAAGCCGACGCCACCAAGAGTCCAAGATCCGCATATTAACCTCTTGTCCCTCTTTGCTCACCCATAGATGACGCAGTGGCTAACTCGTCGTGCGGGCCAAGTCAGCCGTTCGAGCGAGGCCGGTAGCGATGAGGGTATGGGGCATCAAGAGGAGCGGCCGCACCATACCCGGGTTCAAGGTGGCCCTCGGCATGGAAGCCAACAGGGTCGTGCAAAGATGGATCAGCTGCTGAACATGACACCACGACCCTCATCGAGTACATCTGATATGTATGCATTACGTCCCCTCATAGAGTAATGTTGTTTTTTTCTCGTTCTAATCACCTTGGATCCAGATCGACATTCAGATCCTGGCGTGTTTTTTACTCCATGAAAATAGATTGCACGATTGACAGATGCAAATGAAGAGAGCAAAATGATTTTATGTCTCTCCTAAGCACGACGTCATGGTCGTCATATGCGTAATAATCAAGGGGCTTCTGGGGTCGAAGCAATTCTTCTCCATGTAGCCGGAGCAACACTGCATGCAAATGCGAGCCCATAGTAAGCCGCCACCGCCTCTCTCTTAGATCATTCGCCCTCTCTGCACATATGTTGTATGTGTGTCCTTGCAAAACGATCCATCCAGGGCATAAGTGGGATACTTTGCTTAGTTTGCTACACTACCGAAGTACTTTGCTGTAAACAAATTTGTACATGATTTTGTTTGGTATGTCAGATGAGTAGTTTTACTCATAGTAAATATGTACAGGTTGCTACAAGTTGACTGTATTTGTTACGTAAAATCGCTAATAGGACTATGTGCATGCTGGACATCTGGTGTCATAACACGTTTCCTAATGCCAATGCAAGATACTGTCTGAGCTGAAAAGTTCCACTTCCCATGGCCAGTTCTATCTAAAGGTGGAGACTCGATTTGTTATCTGAACCTTTCCGATGTATGTTCTATCCAACAGTCAGACGGGGTTTAAGAACTTTGACTCAACCTGAGCTGTCTGATGTCCATATTGGAGAAAATGAGTTAACCTGTCTTATAAATAGTTCTTTTGCTTTGCAGACGTTGACACTGAAGTATTGAAGTAAGATAATTAGGCTGAAGATACCTTGCCTTCCTAGCATATTCTTCTATCTTCACCACATTTATTTGCAACAGCAAGACTGACATGTTAATTCCTTCCATATCTACAATTGCTTCCTTCAAATGCTTCATCACAAGATGTGTTTTGTTTTTCAGCTTAATCGGCATCACACTCTTGGCCAAGGGATTTAGGTATGCAACCGATTAAATTCCAGTGACTTGACATCCTGACACATATGTTCCATCAACTTCGTAATATGTTGGTGATGTTCAACCCTCAACTTTGTCGTCAGATTATGATGAATGGAGTGGTCACTAGGTAATGATTTTCTTTTTTCTTTCTGAAATATATATTGATATTAATAGCGTGTTTATACCCATGATTTTTTTCTGTAGTTTTTTGTATCACAAAAAGTGCAAATTGCATTGAAGATGCCTTTCTCAGATAAACTTTTTACTCACTATAGTACCACCAAATAATGTACTTGCATATTTTAATTTAAGATGCTTTGGATTCTTTTGCTGCCAAAGTCTCAGTTGACGTATTGGCATTAGTTTTAGGATAATATATGTTACATGAATCTATTATTAGAAGGCTTGTGATGTATTTTTTTCTGTAGCAATGTTCATTGGATAATCTTGATTCAACAAAGCACAAGCTCAAGCCATGCAGAGATGATTCAAGGCACGCATTGATGTCCAAGTTTTCATGCATTTGATATAGAGCAGTTTTAGCATGATCCCTCTTACCTCAGGGAGAGGTACGTGCTAAGAGTATATCTGAACCATAGATTTTATTAAATAGTCAGGCCAAGTAATTAACATGTGTAAATAAAGAAGGTTGCAACCATTCACATCTTACCTCGGGCATTTAAGGAAACACTCCTCCCATATCTCCCGTCGAATCAACAAGAGAGAAAATCACGAAAAAAATATCTTCTCATGAACCTCTCGGCCCCTTAAAATCCTCCCACGAATCCCCACCCATCTGAATCCTTTCTTTGGATCTTGAATATTTTTATTTTTTTTGAAAAGAAATTAGGTTCAATGACATTAACTAAAAATAGTAGAAAACTACCAGTTTTTGAACATACAACTTCACAAAATACACATAGTGTGCTAACCAGTACTACCAGTTCTGGTGTTTCCTATTATTTGTAACACTTATCAAATATGAGTGTTGGACGAACTTTACCTCCGTTGGATAACCTATTACCTCACTTAATTTTGACCCTAGGATAAAAAAGAATGTACGGTCCATAACAGTTGGGACCATCTTAAAATTTGCCTTTGATATATACTGAAGTATAGCTGAAATAAACAAAATCTATGCTTGCACTAAAGATCAGTAGAAGGTTGCCGATGATTGCAAGTCTTCTAACAAGATTATGTATTTTTTGGCATTTGAAAAACACAAATAGGCTTGGCCACTCACAAGTTTGATTCATCATCCTTAGGTCTGAATAGAAGCACAAATTTGTTTGAGTGAAAAGTACATGGGCGTGGTTTTCTCTTTAACATTCCATGTCAAATAAATGAGAATATACCTGCATAGTTATGGGTTGCTACTACAAAGAATGGGTTAATTAATGGGCAGCAGAATGTGATTTAGTTTCTTGTGGGCAGTGGAGTGGGACTAACTAGGGTGCCTTGCAATTTACAAACCACTCGAGAATTGCATAAATAACAACAATATGTTTTGCGAAGGCACACATATATCTTCTTCGTTGGTCTCTCCTTGTGGCTGACTCAAGAACCGGAGGAAAGATAGTATTCGTGTAAGGAACTATATGATGTGTGTCTGGCATGAACACAATTAGATCCTAAGGCTATATATTTGACAAGATTATATTAAACCATTTAAATATTTATTTATTTTTAGAAAAGGAGGATGACCCCCGGCCTCTGCATCTGGGAGATGCATGCGGCCATTTTATTGATTATTCTCGAAGACCTTACAAAGTAGAACAACAATATGCCTGAATTCATCATCTTAGCAACATCTGCTGCTACTCCTATCCATATATTGAAGGGGTGCAAGTTGGGTCACATACCCAGACCTCTCACCTACATCTAAAGCCGGAGGCCCCAACCGAGCCACATACCAGGTCCGGGGCACAAACCGCTCCGACGCACTCACATGTGTCATCGTCGCCATCTTCCACTGGTCCATCTTTAGAGAAGATTGATGTGTCAACCTTGGTAGGTCCTCCGCCATTGACGCCACCAGGACGCCAAACGATGGCCTCCACCTATGCGAGTCCATCTTCAAACAACGGACGTAGATCCATGCTAGGATAGGCCCGCACCACCGTCGTCACCGACCACCCACAAGCGCCACCCAACCCCAAGGTTTCCAAAGCGGCGCCTTTAAGAAGGGAACGGCGCCGTGAACCCCGCCACCGCCCAACAAAGTTAGGGCTTTCGCCCGGGAGACCTAGGGATAGGGGAAGTTAGGAGATCAGTCAATACCGACGCCTCCAAGGAGGGGAACGACGCCCTGAGGTGACACCGTCGGCGCGGCCGGACATGGTCGGCTAGGGATTTCGCCCGAACTAGATCCCCGCGTACAGAACTGGCGACTAAGGGAAGCGCGGCCTGACCAGGCTGGCCGCATGCCAAACATGGGAAGAGGGGAGGCACCAGATGCGCGCACCGGCCACCGTAGAAGCCGCCGCCCGCCCACGACCACCAGGTTCCCGCCGCCCGCGCAGCCAGGACGCGAGATCCATCACCCGCACGGCTACTCGCCGGAGCCTCTCGTGCCTCGCCAAAAGAGACGCTGCTCCAGATCCGGGACTCCCCACCCAGAGGCAGGGCAGCCGAGGCCCCGCTGCCACCATCCTTGGTGCCCCCGGCTTGCCCGATGGCCGCCTCAGGCAGCGGCGAGGAAGGGAGTGGGGGTGAGGTTGGCGGCGCGGCTAGGGTTCACCCCCCTTGTCGCCCGAGCGGGTGGCGCGGGGGGGGGGGAGGGGGATTAAAATATTTATGCCTCTTTTGCAACGCAAGGTGGTGCGGTTTTGGATGTGTCGACGCCGACGAGTACTCGGTTCTGTACACTAAGAAGGTACCTCTACCTCGAATAGGCTCTCCTACGTGTGATATGATCTTGACACTACTCGCTCGATGTATGATGTTTGCTTCATTTGTTTACATGGTAGAGTGATTGCTGCTTTGCTTGTCTATGGATGTAGTTTGGGAACTCATTCAGTGGGTTCAGGCCTTGAGATTCCTCGTAGAGATGATGGTGCGGATGGGAAAGATGGAAAGCTGACGTGGGTTCTTGGATTGATAGCAAATAATGATTACTATTGTGTCATATGCCAAATAAATATGGAGTTTAGTATAGTCCTATCTATACTTCCGAATAAATAGACAACATTCATTTGCTTGATTTTCATTTTGTATGGTGCTTAGAATGTTACTATACTCTATATTGTTATGCTAATTAAGCAAAAGTGGCATTGGCACCCAGAATAACAATTTATCTTTAAAAGAAGTTTTTCAGAGTTGTACGGTGTATCAAGAATTATGTTTAACATAAGGATAATATTGAGAGAGGATATGCAAATATGGTTTTGTAAGTTTTACTGATGCATTTTTTAAAGATCCCCAAAGTTATTTACTCTTTTGCTAATTGATCATTTGGTTATGTGAAAGAAACCGGTTAGGTTGTTTGCAAATGTCGGCGAATCAATGACGTTGCTGTTTGGACCTGAGGTGAAAAGGCTAGGGCAGCAAGCCAGGAGCAATTGCAAGCCCCATAACAATGAGGGCACATCCTCATGAAGATGGTGGCTGTAGGTTGTGGCTGCATGCTTGGTGTTCCACTAGGGCCACAAGATTCTTTGCATGAATAGAAGGTAATAAACCAATTCCTCACCCCAATTCCTAAGGCATAGTTTGGTTTCTAGATCATTCAATTACTGCTTTGTGCAATCCTTAGATCCGTACTTTGAAGAATTTATTTTTTGATACCTACAATTTTGTGGCCCGTGGTATAGATCTGTCACATGGATACATAGAAGAGAAAATATAGATTCCTTGATACCGAGGTGAGTAGCAAGAAACCAGGATAGATATCTGGCCATATAGTTTGAGAACTCGATCTAAAACTTATTGCACGGTTTAGTTTTTGCCTAGATCTATATAATTTAGATGCTAATGTTGAAGAAAGAATCGACATTGGTATCCCCGAAATATATCAGGAGGGTGTCTGTGCTCATCTAAAATTTAAATAAAAATATGATTACTTAAATAGCTAATACTTAATTCTACCTTTTTCTCATTTTGCAGAATGCAGAATGCTATTAGGTTAAATGTCATGATATTTAATTAGAGGATATTTGTTATCAAGCGATCGACACCAATGTCTTAGGTATATATAGTCCTGTTTAGGGACCAGTAAAGAAAATAGAATGCAGAAAATCTAGGTTTGCTATATGCTACTTTTTGGAACATATATGAATGATGTGGATTGTAGACATACTTCGGAATGGAGTTCTATTAAGTTCATTGATGGTGTAGGATTGTTAGGCCCGTGTAGTTTCTTGTTGTACTGATGTTGGAAATGCAACATTGCCTTGTTAGTTCATAGATCCCACTTTAATTAGGACCTTCGGGCTTTAGAGAACATGGAGATGAACATGTCTCTAATACCTTCGGTCTTTAGAGAACATGGAAATGAACATGTTTGTTATACATGCTTTGATGTTTGTTAGATGACCGTAACTATAGCTTCACAACATAAAAACTAATAGCACGCTTGGTGAAGAGATGAGGTGGCAGGCCTTTACTATCGAAGGGTACTTTCTCGCATACTCTCTCCATCCCAAAATAAATACCTTAGCTTAGTACAACTCTATACTAAAATTAGTACAAAGTCGAGACACTTATTTTGAGACATAGGAGTATTATATAAAAAATTCAGCCACAACTACTTCCAGATGAGCTTGTTTTGATTTATTATGCTGCTTTTGAATGGTCAACTGCAGTTCCATTAGGCATTTCTACATCTCTCGCTAACACAAGAACTTTATCTCTAACAGAAAAAAGCACACAGGAAGTACACATGAGAGCTATGTTTTCATTGATAGAAAAAGGGCGAGAGCATGCAAATCGTATAGGGAAAATAAAGAAATTGGAAAAGAAAATGAAAAATGAAAGAGAAAAATGCTTTGATCTCATGATAAGATGCTGACCACCGGCTAGAAACCACAGGAGCAAACCTAGAGTAGCTCCTAAGATGCACACAATTTTGATTAAGGGGCATACTTGGACTAAGAGTTCAGCTTCTAAAGTATTTGCATTATAGCCCATAGCAATGCACGGGCATTTTACTAGTTAATGTTGGATGCGAGCATGAATGGATCTCTTCTACCAAGAATTATAATGTTTAGTCGTTGCTTGAACTTAGCAATGCTCTACATTTATGTTCTGCGGTATTAGAAAGGGCTAGCGAGGTACCATGTTATCATATTATATCATGACTGTTTTGAAAAATTGCTAGCATCTCACATATGTTATTATTGATCGCTAGTTGATTATGCCATTGATATGAGTAAATGTGAGTTACAAGTGTTATCAATTGCATGGTCAGTTCACTGATACATCTCCAACGTATCTATAATTTTTTTACTATTCCATGCTATTATATTATCAACCTTGGATCTTTTATATGCATTATTATGCTATTTTATATTATTTTTTGGGACTAACCTATTAACCTAGTGCCCAATGCGAGTTGTTTTTTTGTTGTTTTTGTCTTTACAGAAAATCAATACCAAACAGAGTCCAAATGGAACTAAACTTTTGACGATTTTTCTTGGACCACAAGACACCCTAGAAGCTTCGGGAGGAGGCCAGAAGAGCCACGAGGTGGCCACAAGCTCGGAGGGCGCGCCCTAGGGTGGGGCATGCCCCCAAGCTTGTGGGCCCCATGGCACTTCCAATACTCATTTTTGTTCTATAAATACCCAAATATTCCCCATAGACCACAACGCACACTAAAAATACTTTTCTGCCGCCACAAGCTTCTGTCCTCGTGAGATCCCATCTTGAGGCCTTTTCCGGTACTCCGCCGGAGGGGGATTCGATAACGGAGGGCTTCTACATCAACCTTGTTGTCCTTCCAATGATGTGTGAGTAGTTTACCACAAGACCTTCGGGTCCATAGCTAGTAGCTAGATGGCTTCTTCGCTCTCTTTGATCTTCAATACAATGTTCTCCTCGATGTTCTTGGAGATCTATTCGATGCAATCTTCTTTTGCGATGCGTTTGTCGAAATTCGATGAATTGTGGGTTTTGATCAGATTATCTATGAATATTATTTGAGTCTTCTCCGAACTCTTTTATGCCTGATTTATATAGCTTTGTATTTCTCTCTGATCTGTTGATTTGGTTTGGCCAACTAGATTGTGTTTTCTTGCAATGGCAGAGGTGCTTTGTAATGGGTTCAATCTTGCGGTCCTCAATCCAAGTGACAGAAAGGGACATGCCACGTATTTGTGTTGTTGCCATTAAGGACAAAAAGATGGGGTTTATTCATATTGATTGGATCTATCCCTCTACATCATGTCATCTTGCTTAAGGCGTTACTCCGTTTTTGTTAACTTAATACACTAGATGCATGTTGGATAGCGGTTGATGTGTGGAGTAATAGTAGTAGATGCAGGCAGGAGTCGGTCTACTTGTCTCGGGTGTGATGCCTATATACATGATCATTGTCGGATTTCGGCAGACCCTCTAGATTCGAACACTGGGGTGCGTGCGGAGATTTCGCCCCTGCCTACCTGCACCTCACCGCCTCGCTATCATCTAAGCAATCAAAGGAACAACACAAGAGACACAGAGTTTATACTGGTTCGGGCCACCATTGTGGTGTAATACCCTACTCCAGTGTGTGGTGTGGTGGATTGCCTCTTGGGCTGATGATGAACAATACAAGGGAGAACAGCCTCGTGAGGGTCTGTTCTAGGCTGGTGCGATGAACCGCTAAGGGGAGTTCAGTCGCTCTTTCTACTGGTTTCCCGCTGAGGATCCCATTGCCTCTATCTTGTGGTGGCTAGTCCTATTTATAGGCAAAGGCCCTGGGCCTCTTCCCAAATATTGAGCGGGAAGGGCGCCAACAATTGGGCCATTTTGAAGGAGAACATCTAGTACACTTATCCTGACTAAAGGTGGTCCTCGCCTGCCAAAGGCTCTGGTGGTGACGCCGGCTTGGGCTCCACGATGACCTCCATCCTGCCGTTCTGTTGGTCTTGGTTTTGTTGCACCGAAATGGATGCCTTTGCTTGATGCTCTCGCATGCGCTTGCTCCCTTTGCACCAAAGAGGAAAGAAGGACACTGCGCGGGCTGGCGCCCGCCTGGCGCCCTTGGTCGTCATGGCTTGCGTCATGGGCACCTCGTGAGGTACCCCGCCTTGATCTCTCTGCCTCCTTGCGAGCCAGCCTGACGAGGCCGTGCTTGAGGAAGCCTCCTGTCGTCCTCCCCGCGAGGCTTGGCCCCTCGCGAGGGTCTTGAGCTCGTGCTGATGGAGATGGGCCATGCTGGGCCGCCCCTTGAGCCACGCCGCAGGCCGCAGGCAGGCAAGTCTAGGGACCCCCGTTCCCAGAACGCCGACAGTAGCCCCCGGGCCCAAGGCGCGCCCGGACTTGGCTGAGCAGAGAGGCGAAGGGGCAAGTGCGAAGCGTCGCGGGCCCTAACAGCCTGCGGCCTCGGGCGCCGCGTGGCGGTTGATTGGACGTGGGCGGCTCCGCAACTACGTGAATCGACAAAAGAGCGGCATCTGCCTAGGCTTTGCTTCCCTTGCTTCCTCCGGTCATTGCCCAGATCCCCTTTCTTGCGCTCTTCCTTTCTGCCTCCGAAATCTTCAGATCTACCTTGACCGCGCGCCCTAGCAAGACATGGCGCCTCGCCAGACCCCGGCCGAATCTTGGTACTCGCCCGCCTTGGACTCGCCGAACGTGTCGGAGGCGAGCCTTGCCCGGATGCGCCGGATGGTGGCGGCGCAAGGCATCGACGGGGCGAAGGTGTTCAAGGCCGGCTCCGCCCTTCCTGAGGCCCGAGGGAGCACCTTCTATCCGCTCTTCGTAAGCGCCATTGCTGCCGGTCTGGTGCCTCCCTTTTCTGAGTTTTTCTTCTCTGTCCTCCGCCATTACGACCTGCAAGCTCTGCATCTCCACCCCAACTCTGTTCTTCTTCTGGCGATCTTCGCCTACTATTGTGAGGCTCACGTCGGAGTGCAGCCCTCAGTGGCCTTGCTGCGCCACTACTTCTCCCTCCGGCCCTCTCGTGGTGCCATCTCCGCGTGCGCGAGCTTTGTCGCGTATGGCGGCTCCAACGCCATCTCGAAGCCCGGGAAGAGGATTGAGGGCTTCAGGAGCAAGTGGGTCATGGTAGATGCTGGGCGCATCCACCCTCGGCTGATTCTGCCCACGGGGCAGCCCACGAGCTCCGATGATTGGTCTCGCGCGGAACTCATGGACCCCCGCGCGAAGCCGGTGTTGGAGAAGATGGACGCAGATCTAAGGCCAGGCAACATGGCGGCGGCAAAGCTGACTGGTGCGTCGCTCCTGAGGGAGTTCCTGGAGCACCAGGTGGCCCCGCTTCGTAAGTACTCGCTTCCGCTGTGGAGGCCCCGCCTGAGCCCCGCAGTCTTGGCCGACGAAGACCTGGCCGCGGTCCTCCAATCTTTGGTCGGAGGAGACGTGGCGAGGCTGGAGGGCGCCCCTGTGCCCCTGTTTCTTCAAGATGATTGGGAGAAGGTGGTGGACTCCATGCCTGTCTTCAATGGGGACGGGCCCGTGCCCACAGAGGCTCCCGAGGACCCGGCGGCCCAGGCGACGGTGAACGTGTCCTCCGGCGACTCCAGCGAAGAGGAGGAAGAAGAGGAGCGGGAAGGGGAGCCTGACTCCGAGGCTACCGACGGGGAGTCGAGAGCGCCTCTCCCCCGGCGCAGGCCCCGCGCTCTCCGCCTCCCGCCGAGCGACGACGAGGATGATGACGAGCGGGGCGGCGGGAGCTTGCCCCGATCTTGAAGAAGGCCAGGTCTGGGCTGGTCCCCTTCGGGTCTTCCCCGGCTCCGAGGCGATCCTCAAACGTGCCTCCTGCTTCCGAGCCTCTCGAGGCTGATCCCAGCAGCCGGCTCTCGGGCTTCAAGTATGGCCGGAGGTTGCTCGAGCTCGCGAGCGGCGACCAGTAAGTGCTTGATTCTTGTTTTATTCCTTGCTTTGTCGTTGAGGCTTGATGTCTGTATCTCTTGGCTAGGCTGGCGCCTGCAGCGAAGAAACTGAAGGGGGCTCCTAAGGCTCCATCCGGGGCAGCGCCTCTGCCCACGAAAGAAGGTGGCTGCAAGGCACAGGCCTCTCCTGCCCGGTCGTCCTCGCGAGGCCTGGTGGAGCTGGCTGGGGCGAGCTCAGCCCCCATGGCCCAAGCGACTCCTGAAGTATCCTTGCCTGATGCCATCGCCACAGCTGTTGGGGCGGAGCAGGTCCTGCCTCAGGATGCTGTGGTTACGCTGCCGTCCTCTCCTCCTACTCCACCAACTGCTGTCTCTCCGACTCCTTCCACCATCCTGGGTCGCGCCACTGCCGAACTGGACCGGCTACGGAAAGGTCTTCTGGGCACTGACCCTCGCCTGGTGGCCGGGCGCTTGGAGCTAGCTTCTGGCTGGATTCATTCTGACGCTTCGATTCGAGCGGTGCTGGTTCAAGCCTCGACGGCCTGCGACAAGGAGAAGCAGGCCGTCCTCGGGGCGAAGGCCGCTCGAGACGCCGCCTTGGGAGAGGCGGCTGATGCCCAAGGTCGCTACAAGGCGCTGGAGAGCGAACTGCAGGGCCTGCGGGGCCAGCTTGCCGAGGAGGTCCACATCCGCCAAGAGAAGGAAGAAGACCTGAAGGCTCGCGAGGCGGCCATCAAGGACCGAGACGCCAAGCTTAACAAGTGCCGTGACCGCCTGGGCGCACTGGAGCAGGAGTTGGAGGCGTGGAAGGCCGAGCTGGACGGCAAGGCGCGGGTCCTTGCCGAGGACCGCGAGGCCTTCACGGAGACGGAGGTGAAGGTTCGCGGCTTGCTGAAGTTGCTCTACGACAGCGGCCTGGAAATCCCGCTGGCCGGCACCGAGGACGGCCCCGCCAAGCTGCTCCCCTTCATGGTCCGTGCTCTTGAAGATGTCACCCTTGGCCTTGGCCCTATGGCTGAGGCCGAGGCGCGCGTCCTGTCTTCTGCAGCGCTGACGCGGGTCCTTACCCACGTCTACCTTCGCGACCCCAACATCGACCTCGACAGCCTGCTGGAGCCAGCGAGCGGCGAGCTTGCCGCTGCCGCTGCTGAGGCCGTGAAGGGTCGTGCGGAGGCTCTGCTGTCGAAGTTCCGGGCCTTCAGCACCAATCTGAAGCGAGGCGCTGCCGGTCCTGCAGCTCCACGAGGCGAACCCGCTCCGCGCAGCTCCGCCGCCAACAAATGACTCCGTCGTGGCTCCTGTCCTGCTTTCAGCTTCTGCAACATGCATCATGCCTCGGGGAGGCGTTTAAACTTGTGTTTGGTGTCGTGATAACAGTTATGGACTGTAATATTTGCTTTTGAATTCCTTGAAATTTGCGCTCTTCCTACTTGCTTATGTTCTACGCCGGCAGAGCCCGGCCCCACGCATACCTCAGCCGCCATTAGCCCCGATCGGAAACTAGGACGGGACCAAGGAGTGAGGGGCTACGTGACAAGTTAGGCTCCTGAGTCGCGATGCTCAGGAGTCCCCCTTGGCGCACGAACAACAAGTAGGGAGGTGAGATGTGTGGGTGAATCTACCATTCTACGTCTGCAGAGCCCGGCCCCGCGCATACCTCAACCGCCGTTAGCCTTTCGGAACTAAGGAGTGAAGGGCTACATGACCAGTTAGGCTCCTGAGTCGCGATGCTCAGGAGTCCCCCTTGACGCTCAAATGGCCTTCGTACCTTTGCTTCGCTCGGGGAGAGACGCGCGACGAACCAGACCCGAGGGGCCTGGTTGGGTGGCGTACGTTTGGGCGTGACCCAGGCGCAGCCCCCGTGCCTAGCTCCCTCGCACGGCACTCCCGAGGGGAGGCGTTGCGATGAGAGCAGACACTGAGCTCTGGGCTCCCTGAGGTTGATGCGACCAAGGGCCACCCTTAGTTGTTTATCACCAGCGCGGAGCATAGCGCTTCTGTATGTGTACGGGCATAGCCGCTCCTCGGCAGTGTCGTCAGCCAGCGCGGAGCATGGTGCTTCCACTGGTGCGTGGGAGGGGGCTCCCCTCCGGGAGGAGCCCCCGGGGCGTGTACAGCCCCGCCCTGACACGTGGCCGGCATGGTAGGGCGTGAGGAGGTGTATCTGGGCACCCGTGAGCCAGTGCGGGACTCACGGGGCCCTACCTCAAGGCGGGTTGCGCCTGGCACTGGGCCTTAACTTGTGATGTGTTCCTGCAAATTTGGCCAGATGCCGATGCTCTACGTCCTCGGGTCCCGGCCCTCGAGCTAGTCTCAGCCGTCGCTGGTTTGCCGGGGCGCGATGCCGTGGACAAAGCCAGAGGGTGAGGGCTGGAGAGCCGGTAGGAGCCCTGAGTCGCGATGCTCAGGTACCCCCCCTTTAACGCGCAAGCTTGGTTAGATGTCGACGCTCTACGTCCTCGGGTCCCGGCCCTCGAGCTAGTCTCAGCCGTCGCTGGTTTGCCGGGGCGCGATGCCGTGGACAAAGCCAGAGGGTGAGGGCTGGAGAGCCGGTAGGAGCCCTGAGTCGCGATGCTCAGGTACCCCCCCTTTAACGCGCAAGCTTGGTTAGATGTCGACGCTCTATGTCCTCGGGTTCCGGCCCTCAAGCTAGTCTCAGCCGTCGCTGGTTTGCCGGGGCGCGATGCCGTGGACAAAGCCAAAGGGTGAGGGCTGGAGAGCTGGTAGGATCCCTGAGTCGCGATGCTCAGGTACCCCCCCTTTAACGCGCAAGCTGCCGACATCAAGGAAGAAGAGGTGCCACGAACAGGCACGAAATAACAAGCATGATGGGTCGAATGCATGGCCCAAAAATAAACGCAAGACGGCTACACGCCGCTGGGTCTGACCCGAGCGACTTGGGGATGATGCAGCCCGAGGGGCGCCCCCAACAAAGTAAGCTAAAAACATGAGCAAAAGGGGTACACACCGCAGGGACGAACCCACACGGCCTGGGAATGATGCAGCCCTGAGGGCGCTCCCAGCTGGAAACGAAACTTGAAAGATGTCACCTGATAGTGTTGACGACGAAGGGGTGTTGAAGTAGCGGATGTAGCGGGTTGCGGGAGCCGATCTTCACGAGCCCCCAGGCCCAGGAGCCTCGGGAGGCTCCGGAGGCGCTGGTGGCTCCTCGCAAACCATCTCCATATCCGCCAGGACTGCAGAACGCCTGGCCTCCTGAGCCTCCAGGATGCTCCTCATGAGGCACTGGCGCACCGTAGCCGCGTTCAGCAAGCCGTAGGGCATGCGAACGTAGCTGTGGGGTGGGCCTCCGCAGCGCCCCACGCGTGAGGGCCAGAAGCGCTCCTGAGAGGTGACTCGGTTGAGCCCTGGGATGTCGATGCAGACGCGCAGCCCGCCGTCCTCACCTGGATGGGGAGGTGCGGCGGGTAAGCGGCGGCTGCCACTCATGACTCTTGACTCCTGCAACTCCTGTGTGATCTGACTGACGAACTCCTGAGGGTTTGGCCCTCCTTGCTTTGCTCCTTCCTGAGGGAAACGTGTTCTGAAACACGCCTCCAAGTGGTGCCCAAGCGCCTCCCTCGTGACCTTAGCAAGGTCGGTGGCCCTCCAGGTGGGAGCCCCCGAGCCCTGCTTGAGGAGGGCGCCGGGCGCGCCTCCCTATGCGACAGAAGGAGGTACCCCCTGAGCAGGCGCAGACCCTGAGGGGCCTGCCTCCTGAGGGGTCGGGCCTGGCGATGTCTTCTTCTTCTTGGGGGCGGTCTCAGGGAGCCTCCCGCTCCCGCGATCTGGGTCTTCAAGTGATGCGGCCTGAAAAGCTCGTTCCAGGGAGCACACCGCGTCTCTTTCTTCACAAGGCACCGTGATGACTCCACCGCTTCCTGGCATCTTGAGGACGTTGTAGCCGTGATGAGTCACGGCCATGAACTTGGCGAGAGCTGGGTAGCCGAGGATGGCGTTGTACGGCAGGCGAATGTGGGCGACGTCGAAGTCGATGAGCTCAGTGCGGTAGTTGTTGCGCCCCGAAGGTGACAGGGAGGCGGACCTGCCCAATTGGAACCGTGGAGCCGTCGGTGACTCCGGAGAAAGGCTTGGTTGGCTGAAGCTGATCGTAAGGCACTTGGAGATTGTTGAACGTCTCTACGGACAGGACGTTGAGCCCTGCCCCGCCATCGATGAGGGTCCTGGTGACTTGCACGTTGCTGATGACTGGGGAGCAAAGCATTGGGAGGACTCCGGCTGTGGCCGCGCACTTGAGCTGATCCGCTGAGCTGAACGTGATGGCGCACGCCGACCACCTGAGGGGGCGCGTGGCTTCAAGCTTAGGGAGGACTGCATTCACTTCGCGGGCGAACTGCTTGAAGATGCGTTGAGAGGCTGGGGCTTGAGCTCCGCCCAGGATGCAGGCGATCGCGCGCGGCTCCTGGAAGCCCCCAGCCCCCTCGTCCTGATGATGGTCCTCATTTCTCCTTGGCTGCGGCGGCAGTGGAGGGAGGCCTGCGTTTCCTTGCGGGCGATCCTCGCGAGGCCGATCCCTCCAGTCTCCCTCGCGAGGCTGATCCTGCCAGCGATCCTCGCGAGGTCGGTCGCGCCACCCTTGGCGAGGGCCGCGGTCTTCCCAGCGTCCTGCGTTCCTTCCTCCTCCTCGGCCATAGCCGCGATCGTTGCGGTCGGGGCGTCGGCCGACCCTTCCTTCTCGCACGGCTCGGAGCTCTTGGCATTCGTTGGTGTTGTGGGTGTGGAGGTCGTGGTACACACAGTACCGGCTGCCCTTGAAAGACTCGGGCTGATCTCTGCCCCGCTTGGTGTCTGGTTCTGCCGCGAGCACGGCAGCCCCCTTGCGCTTCATGTCCTTGGCCTTGGATTTCTTCTCTTCTGGGTCGGCGGCTGGCAGCTCGAGGAGGGAAAGGCGCCCTTCCTCAGCCCTGGCGCACTTGGTTGCCAAGTTGAACAGCTCCAAGGAAGTGCACAGATCTTCATGCATCGCCAGCTCCTCCTTCATCTTGACGTCGCGCACGCCGTCAGAGAAGGCTGAGATGATGGCCTCCTCGGTCACCTTGGGAATCTTGAGACGTGCGTTGTTGAAGCGCTGGATGTACTTCTGCAGGGTCTCCCCTGGTTGCTGCTTGATGCGGCGCATGTCGCTCACGGCAGGTGGCCGGTCGCGAGTACCTTGGAAGTTGGCGATGAAACGGGTGCGCATCTCGTCCCAGGAGGAGATCGTGCCTGGTGCCAGGTTCAGGAGCCAGGTGCGGGCCCCGCCCTTGAGTGCCATGGGAAACCAGTTCGCCATGACCTTCTCGTCCCTGTTGGCGGCTTCGATGCCCAGCTCATAGAGCTGGAGGAACTCCGCAGGGTCGGCCGTGCCGTCGTAGCGAGGAGGCAGGTCTGGCTTGAACTTGCAGGGCCACGCGACGCTGCGCAGCCCGGTGGTGAAGGCGCGGCATCCTGCCGTGGCCACGGGAGGCCTCTGGTGACGAGGAGCTTGGTCTTGCGGTCCCCATGCGCTGTAGCTAGGAGCAGCGCGGGGTCTTGGCGCGCCGGGACACGAGCGTGGTCGTGACGGACCAGGGCAGGGAGCACTCGGGCAACTTCTTGGGGGCGAGGAACCTCTTGGCAGCTCCGCTCTTGCTGCGCTGGCGCCAGACGGGGTGGGTTCCGTCCAGGGGCCACGCGCCTTGGGGCCAGGGCGCCTTCTTGAGGGGTAGGTGGCTAAGGCGCCCCCGGAGCTTCATTGCCCACGCAGGGCGGGGCGCGATGCAGCGAGAAGGACGGCGCGGGGGAGCCCCCTGCAGCGCGGACGAGCTTGGCGACGCGGTCGAGCCACTCTTCATAGACTTCATCGACTGGGCGGTAGCGCAGGAGCTCGTTTGCCACGATGAGCGCAGCTTGAGCCTCCATGGCCGCGCGGGGCGTGCGGGACGAAGAACCAGCCGGGGCGAGCGAGGGAGTGGTAGTGCGGCCGTCTTGCCTCATGGATGGATGGTGGGACGATGCTTGCTGCTCGTTCCTCGCCGGGCCGGTGGCGGCGTTGACGGCAGACGAAGGGGAACGACGGGGGTGGCCGCCGACGGGGGCTGTCTGGGTGACGTGGGAAGTGAGAGCGGCTTGGCTCTCGGCGCGGGCCTGACGAGCGTCTGACATGGACACGATGGTTGGTGAAGAACAGGGCGGCGTAAGGCGAATTCCGGTGCACCCCTACCTGGCGCGCCAAATGTCGGATTTCGGGTTCCGGCAGACCCTCTAGATTCAAACACTGGGGTGCGCACGAAGATTTCGCCCCCTGCCTACCTGCACCTCACCGCCTCACTATGATCTAAGCAATCAAAGGAATAACACAAGAGACACAGAGTTTATACTGGTTCAGGCCACCATTGTGGTGTAATACCCTACTCTAGTGTGTGGTGTGGTGGATTGCCTCTTGGGCTGATGATGAACAATACAAGGAAGAACAGCCTCGCGAGGGTCTGTTCTAGGCTGGTGCGATGAACCGCTAAGGGGAGTTCAATCGCTCTTTCTACTGGTTTCCCGCTGAGGATCCCATTGCCTCTATCTTGTGGTGGCTAGTCCTATTTATAGGCAAAGTCCCTGGGCCTCTTCCCAAATATTGAGCGGGAAGGGCGCCAACAATTGGGCCATTTTGAAGGGGAACATCTAGTAGACTTATCCTGACTAAAGTTGGTCCTCGCCTGCCAAAGGCTCTGGTGGTGACGCCGGCTTGGGCTCCACGATGACCTCCATCCTGCCGTTCTGCTGGTCTTGGTCTTGTTGCACCGAAATGGATGCCTTTGCTTGATGATCTCGCCTGCGCTTGCTCCCTTTGCACCAAAGAGGAAAGAAGGACACTGTGCGGGCTAGCGTCATGGCTTGCGTCACGGGAACCTCGTGAGGTACCCTGCCTTGATCTCTCCGCCTCCTCGCGAGCCAGCCTGACGAGGCCGTGCCTGAGGAAGCCTCCTGTCGTCCGCCCCGCGAGGCTTGGCCCCTCGCGAGGGTCTTGAGCTCGTGCTGATGGAGATGGGCCATGCTAGGCCGCCCCTTGAGCCACATCGCAGGCCACAGGCAGGCAAGTCTGGGGACCCCCATTCCCAGAACGCCGACAATCATTGCCTTGGATATCTTCATAACTATGTGCTTTTCATACAGTTGCTCAACAGTAATTTGTTTACCCACCATATGCTTTCTTTCAAGAGAGAAGCCTCTAGTGGAAACTATGGCCCCTAGGTCTATCTTTTATCATATTATTTTCAGATCTACAAAATCAAAAACCTAAAAGTACCTTCTGTAATTTATTTACTTCTATTTTATTTTGCACTTTTACTTATCTTTAAATCCAACACTACCAGATCTCATACTTGCAAGTAGCCGTTAAGGGATTGACAACCCCTTTATCATGTTGGGTGCAAGTATTTGTTTGTTTGTGTAGGTGCAATTATTAGATACTTATGTGTTCCTCCTACCGGATTGATACCTTGGTTCTCAACTGAGGGAAATACTTATCTCTACTTTGCTGCATCACCCTTTCCTCTTCAAGCGAAAAATCAACACAAGCTCAAGAAGTAGCAGGAAGAATTTCTGGCGCCGTTGCCGGGGAGGATCTACATCAAGCCTACCAAGTACCTATCATAAACTCTCCTCTCTTGCATTTATATTATTTTCCATTTTCCTCTCATTTTCATCTCCCCCACTTCTAAAAACGTTTTCAGAAAAATACAAAAATATTTGCCTTTTTATTTGCCATCTTTCTGCTAGCCTTTTCGTTTGCCTTTATGTCTTACTTGGTTTGTTTGCTTGTTTCCTAGGCATAATTGTATGTTTATTCCAAATCAGAAGCAAAAATTTTATGGATCCTCATCCACCTGCTTGAGCACCGCAAGATCGAACCCATTACAAAGCACCTCTCCCATTCAAGATAAATCAATCAAGTTGGCCAAACCAAATCAATAGATCAGAGATAAATACAAAGCTATAACAATCATGCATAAAAAAGTCCAGAGAAAACTCAAATAATATTCATGGATAGATCTGATCATAAAATCACAATTTATCGGATCCCGAACAAACACACCGCGAAAAGTGATTACATCGGATAGAACTCAAATAACATTGAGGAGAACACATTGTATTGAAGATCAAATAGAGAGAAGAAGAAATGTAGCTACTAAATATGGACCAGTAGGTCTGTGGTAAACTACTTACGCATCATCAGAAGGGCAGGAAGCATGACGTAGAGCCCCTCCGTGATCGAATCCCCCTCCGACAGAGTGCCGAAAAAGGCCTCCAGATGGGATCTCGTGGTTCTAGAACTTGCAGCGGCGAAAAAAGTATTCGTGGAATCCTCTATTGGTTTCACGATTTTAGAGAATTTATAGAGGCGTAGTCAGGTCAAGCGGAGCTACGTGGGCCCCACAAGCCACCAGGGCACGCCCTGCTGCCTCGTGGGCCACTGCTCCATCTTCTCGTGCCCTCCCAAAGCTTCCAGGGTCTCTTATTTCCAAAAAAATCTCCAAAAAGTTTCATGGCATTTGGACTTCGTTTGGTACTGATATTTTGGAAAACCAAAAACAAGCAAAAAACAACAACTGGCAATGGGCACTAATTTAATAGGTTAGTCCCCAAAAATGATATATAGTTGCTTGTAAATGTATATAAAACATCCAAGATTGGTACTATAATAGCATGGAACAATCAATAATTATACATATGTTGGAGATGTATCAAGCATCCCCAAGCTTAATTCATGCTTGTCCTCGAGTAGGTAAATGATAAAAACAGAATTTTTGATGTGGAATGCTACCTATCATATTCATCATATAATATTTTCTTTTGTGGCATGGATATTTGGACTTGAATGATTCAAAGCAACAGTCTATAGTTTGACATGAAGAGTGAGGGCGGATTAAAATAAGAATTGAGCAAAATGGTCACGTGTAACTAAATAGCATGAAAATAAAATAAAGGAAAGGGGAGTAAAGAGCGGTAAAACAATAGAATTAAAAAGGCTTAGGGAATCTGAAATCCCCATTGGTATGTTTCTAGCACTACTATGCAAAAGCATATAATGGAGTGGATACTTGAGCCACTGTTGACGATTGTGCAGGGCGAGCTGGGTACAGAACACGTTCTACACGTGGTAGACTTTGTTACACGCACGCCACCATCATAGCCTCCCCCAGAGGGTTACAATCATGACAATTAAGGTTTTACCCTATGGACGCGCCCTTACTAAGGGTTCTCCGTGATCCCCGATCACTCGTAAAAGTTAGGAGCAGTAGGCTCTTACTGTCACTTCGAATTATCTCCACATCATAAACATATCCAAAGACAATGACATACTCTGTGGCCTACAAAGGCATAAATGTTGAGTGGGGCCCCTTCACAATGTTCAGTTATTAAGCTAAGCATTAAACATGTGATCTCATATCCACATTATATGTTTCAGATCCCACACATACCAAGGTTCATCCATATCCCGAGAACTAGGGGTTTACTCACACATAAGAACAACAAGCATCATGAGGATGTTGATGGGATACATGGACGAGTGATTCAACCGATACACCGAAGGATTCACTAGGGTTGTTGATGTTGCAGATGGTAAGGATGTGGATGATGATGATGGTAATGTAGATGTTGATGATGATGTCATTCCTCCCGTGGTGAGAGGAATTCCCCTCTTCTCCTAGTCGATCCTCCCTCGGATGGGATCTGGAGGCTAGGGTTCTGCCTTATGGATGAGTTTCTGGAGTCTCTATTTATCTCCTCCACAATCCGTTTCCATGAGGAGAAAATAGTTGACCCACTAGAGACGGCAGCACGCCAAACGACCTCTCATGCGAGCGCTCGCGGTCGCATGGAATGTTGTCGTTCGCTCTAGAGGCGCAACGACGGATGTTTATTTGGCCTTCTTCCTTGATTTTTGTATGGAATGTGTTTATTACCTTTAATACGTGATTCCACTGCCATATTTGGGTGGTTTCTCCATAAAAATGAATATTGCTCCCAAAATACATAACCTGAAGGATTATCAACAAAAATAAGTGCGCGAACACTATAAAATTCCACAAAGCCCACCTTGTTGGAACAAAATATAAGGGAAAAACATCGCGTAAATTGGACTCATCAATTCCTAGAATCTATTATGTTGTGACATTGATGTTGCTATGACTTTGTTATGCTTAGTGCTTGTCACTAGGGCCCGAGTGCCATGATTTCAGATCTGAACCCTCTATGTTTTCATGAATATATTTGAGTTCTTGATACAATCTGCTAGTTATATGCACTTGTTATTGTTCTGACCCGTAGACCCCAAAGTGGCAATAGTTGGGATACTCTCCCGAGATGATTGTAATTCGAGGAGTTCATATATTCACCATGTGTTAATGCTTTGTTCCGATTCTATATTGAAAGGAGGCCTTAATAACCCTTAGTTTCCCTTTGGACCCTGCTGCCACGGGAGGGTAGGACAAAAGATGTCATGCAAGTTCTTTATTATAAGCACATATGACTATATATGGAATACATGCCTACATTACATTGATGAATTGGAGCTATTGTGTATCACTCTAGGTTGTGACTGTTACATGATGAATGTTATCCAACACAAATATCCATCACTGATCCAATGCCTACGCTTTTCACATATTGATCTTTATTAAGTTACAATCACTACAAAACTGCTATTGTTATTGTTCTGGTTACTGTTTCTACTGTTACCGTTGCTATCACACTATCATACTATTATGCTACTAAACACTTTGCTGTAGATATTTAGTTCTCCAGGCGTGGTTAAATTGACAACTCAACTTCCAATACTCACAAATATTCTTTGGCTCCCCTTGTGTCGAATCAATAAAATTGGGTGAAATACTACCGTCAAAGACTGTCGGGACCCCCTATACTTGTGGGTTATAAAAGGCCATCTTAATTAAGTTTTTGACCATGCCAAAATCCGGTGTCAACACATGTACCTGATACTTCTCCGTCGTATCTATAATTTTTGATTGTTTCATGCCAATATTATTCAACTTTTACATACTTTTGGCAACTTTTTATATGATTTATTTGGACTAACTTACTTATCCAGTGCCCAGTGCCAGTTCCTGTTTGTTGCTTGTTTTTGTATCACATAAAATCCATATCAAACGAAGTCCAAACGTGATGAAACTCCACGGAGAATTATATTGGAATATTTGTGAATTTTAGGAGGTGGAATCAACTTAAACGGAGGCTCGAGGCCACCACAACCCACCAGGGTGTGCCACTAGGCCCAGGCGCACCCTAGTGTATCGTGCCCTCCTCGAACATTGGATGGAACTATACTTCGGGTGCAAGGAAGCTTATATCCAAAAAATCGTGTAAAAAGATCAGCGCAATCAAAGTTACGGATCTCCAGGAATTTAAGAAACCGTGAAGGGCCAGATCTGGGGAACGCGAAACATAAGAGAATAGAGAGGGAGATCCAATCTCGGAGGGGCTCCTGCCCCTCCGCCGCCATTGAGGCCATGGACCAGAGGGGGAACTCTCCTCCCATCCAGGGGGGCAAGGAAGAATAAGGAGGGGGCTCTCTCCCCCTCTCTCCCAGTGGCGCCGGAGTGTCGTCGGGGCTTGGATCGTGACGGCGATCTACATCAACAATCTTGCTACCATCAACGCCAACTCTCCCCCCCTATATGCAACGGTGTAACACCTCTTCCCCCACTGTAATCTCTACTTAAACATGGTGCTCAACTCCATATATTATTTCCCAATGATCTATGGTTATCCTATGATGTTTGAGTAGATCTGTTTTGTCCTATGGGTTAATCGTGATCTTGGTTGGTATGATTGTATATTTTATTTATGGTGCTGTCCTACGGTGCCCTCCGTCTCGTGCAAATGTGAGGGGCCCCCACTATAGAGTGTTGCAATATGTTCATGGTTTGCTTATTGTCAGTGTTAGGGGGTGATAGCAGCCTAAACGCGGATAAGTGGGTTATGGCATATGGGAGTAAAGAGGACTTGATACTTAATTCTATGGCTGGGTTTCACGACCTTAATGATCTCTAGTAGTCGCAGATGCTTGCTAGGGATCCAATCATAAGTGCATATGATCCAAGTAGAGAAAGTATGTTAGCTCATGCCTCTCCCTCATATAAAATTGCAAGAATGATTACTGGTACTTGTTATCAATTGCCTAGGGACAAATGACTTTCTTGTTGACAAAAGCTATCTACTTTTACTACCTTGCATTTTAGTTTTATTCTCACAAAGTACTATTAGTTTTATTCTTGCAAAATAGTTTCATACTTGTTCTAGGTAAAGCAAACGTCAAGTGTGCGTAGAGTTGTATCGGTGGTCGATAGAACTTGCGGGAATATTTGTTCTGCTTTAGCTCCTCGTTGGGTTCGACACTCTTGTTTATCAAAGAAGCTACAAACGATCCCCTATACTTGTGGTTTATCAAGACCTTTTTCTGGCGCCGTTGCCGGGGAGCAACAACATGGGGTGAATATTCTCGTGTGTGCTTGTTTGCTTTATCACTAAGTAGTTTTTATTTCCTGTTCTAAGTTGTTCTCTATCTTTAGTTATGGATATGGAACACAAAACACCAAAAAAATAGTGGTACTTGCTACTCATGGAGATGGGGAACCTACGAAAACCCTCGATGCTCGTTATGTGAAAAATACTATGCACTACTTTGATAATCCTGAGAAAACCCCATTCAACTATATAATGGGAGTAATGTTGGATCAATGTGAATACTTTAGGGATTATCGCTTGACACAAAAAGGGAAACTTTTATGGGATCAAATTTATATGTTGCATTGGTATGTTTGGGATTTATGCTTGAGATATGATTTTACTTGTTGCTCTAGGATGAATTCTCCACACCTTCCCTATTCATGCAAATTTAATGATAATGAAACCTTAGCTTCTTATGCTAATGGTATATATGATTACTATGATGTGGAACGAATAGAAGAATTTGTTGCTTTTAAGGGTGCTTATGAAATTGAATCTTTGTTTTTAAAGCACGAAGCTTTTGATGATGAAGTTTATAGACCTGAAAGTTTTGCTATCCTTAAATATTGCTATGATAATTATAAATACAATTCCAATATTGATGTGTTTATTGAGAAAGTCTCCGCTGTCCAAGAAGAGACTAATATTGTGCAGGAGTCTATGGAAGAAGGAATTGATGAAACTATGACCTCATTGGATGAAAAAGATGACGAGGAGAGTGAAGAACAAAAGGAGGAAGAGTAGATTAGCTACCCGTGCCCACCTTGTAATGAGAGTAACTCTTCAACTCATACATTATTTAATGTCCCTTCGTTCTTACCGAAGGATGAATGCTATGATAATTGCTATGGTCTCGTTGATTCATTTGAAATATCCCTTTTTGATGATGCTTGCTATGCTTGTGGCCAAGATTCCAATATGAATTATGTTATTGGAGATGAACTTGCTATTGTTCCTTATGTTAAACATGAAATTGTTACTATTGCACCCATACATGATAACCCTATTATCTTTTTGAATTCTCCAGACTACACTATATCAGAGAAGTTTGCTCTTATTAAGGATTATATTGATGGGTTGCCTTTTACCGTTGCACATGATTATTTTGATGAATATAATATTCATGTGATTGCTGCTCCTACTTGCAATTATTATGAGAGAGGAACTACATCTCCACCTCTTTATGTTTCCAACACAAAAAAATTGCAAGAAACTACTTATGCTATGTATTGGCCTTTACTTGATGTGCATAAATTGTTCTTGTATGACATGCCGATGCATAGGAAGACAGTTAGACTTCGTCATTGCATGATATATGTTGCTTTGTTCTCACTACTAAATGTCAAATCATTGTTAATTAAAATTGGCTTTGATATACCTTGGGATCCGGGTGGATCCATTACTTGAGCACTTTATGCCTAGCTTAATGGCTTTAAAGAAAGTGCTACCAGGGAGACAACCCGGAAGTTTTAGAGAGTCATTTATTTCTGTTGAGTGCTTTTATATAGTTAAAAACAAAAAAATATAGAGGGGAACTTAAAACTTTTCACAAAAGAGAAGCGATTGAAAGGTGATGCATTACGGAAGTGAGGGTCGACCTTGAACACTTGTGCTCATGCTCATGGAAACAATGTAGAATTTTTCATGAAGATTCTAAAAATATAATTATCTCCTTGTACAATTACATTGTATTATAAAAATAATGTGCCAAGATTTGCCTTTAGGATGAGTAGATTGTTTGTTGGTATGTGCAGTGCAAAAACAGAAACTTTGGCTGTAGCGCACGATTTTACATTTTGTATTGGAACGTCAAACGTTTCTTAAACTTTCTTCACAGTTTTGATATACAAATTTTTTATTTTGTCATAATTGTTTCAGAATTTTTGGAGTACCATAAGTACGGTAGATGTTCAGATTACTACAGACTGTCCTGTTTAAGACAGATTCTGTTTTTGATGCATTGTTTTGCTTGTTTTGATGAAACTATCGATTTTTATCGGTGGTATGAGCCATGGAAAAGTTATATTACAGTAACTAGAATGCACAAACAAAATATGAATTGGTTTGCAACAGTACTTAGAGTAGTGATTTGCTTTATTATACTAACGGATCATATCGAGCTTACTGTTGAGTTTTGTGTGGATGAAGTGATCAAAGATCAAGGAGGTCTCGATATGAGGAGAAGGAGGAGAGGCAAGAGCTCAAGCTTGGGGATGCTCAAGGCATCCCAAGTAAATATTCAAGGAGACTCAAGCGCCTAAGCTTGGGGATTCCCCAGAAGGCATCCCATCTTTCTTCAACAAGTATCGGTATGTTTTCGTCTTTGTTTCGTTCATGTGATATGTGCAAATCTTGGAGCGTATTTTGCATTTAGTTTTCACTTTTATTTTATGCACCATGCTGGTATGAGATAGTCCATGGTTGATTTATAGAATGCTCATTGTACTTCACTTATATCTTTTGAGTATGGCTTTATAGAATGTTTCATGTGCTTCACTTATATCATTTGAAGTTTGGATTGCCTGTTTCTCTTCACATAGAAAACCGATATTCGTAGAATGATCTTTTGCTTAACTTATATTTATTAGAGTATGTTCTTTTGTAGAAAGAATTGAACTCTCATGCTTCACTTATATCTATTTAGAGAGTCAACAGGAATTGGTCAATTGCATGGTTCGTCATAAAAATCCTACATAAAACTTATGGATCACTGAATATGATATATTTTATTCCTTGCAATAGTTTTGCGATATAGAGATGGAATATGTGGGAAGTACTAGTAAACGGTTGTGGTTAGTAAGAATATTGGTGTTAAGGTTTGTAATTCCCGAAGCATGCACGTATAGTCTCTCGTTATGACGGGAAGTTGGAGCACAATTTATCCTTGATTGTCTATCTTTGTGTGAAGGTCGGGGGCACGCGATGGTTAACTCCTACCAACCCCCTAGGAGCATGCGTAGTATTACTTTGCTTCGAGGGCTAATAAACTTTTGCAATAAGTATATGAGTTCTTTATGACTAATGTGAGTCCATGGATTATACACACTCTTACCTTTCCGCAATTTGCTAGCCACTACAGTACCGTGCATTGCCCTTTCTCACCTTGAGACTTGGTGCAAACTTCACAGGTGCATCCAAACCCTGTGTTATGATACGCTCTATCACACATAAGCCATGTTATATTCTCCTCAAAACAGCCACCATACCTACATATTATGGCTTTTCCATGGCCATTCCGAGATATGTTGCCATGCAACTTCCACCGCTTCCGTTTGATGACTTGAGCATTCATTGTCATATTGCTTTGCATGATCATATAACTGACATAGTAGTTGTGTCTCAGCCACCGTGCATCATCTTTTATACATGTTACGCTAGATCATTGCACCTCCTGGTACACTGCCAGAGGCATTCATATAGAGTCATATTTTGTTATAGGTATCGAGTTGTAATTTATTCCTTTTGAGTTATAAGTAAATAGAAGTGTGACGATCATCATTTTTAGAGTAGTGCCCCAGTGAGGAAAGGATGATGGAGACTATGATTGCCCCACAAGTCGGGATGAGACTCCGGACAATGAGAGAAAAAAAGAGAAAAAGAAAAAAGAAGAAAAAGAAGAGAAAAAGGAAAAAAAGAAAAAAGAGAGAAAAAAGAAAAAGAAAAAATAAACAAAGAGAGAAGGGGCATTGTTAGTATCCTTTACCACACTTGTGCTTCAAAGTAGCACCATGTTTTTCATATGGAAAGTCTCCTATGTTGTCACTTTCATATACTAGTGGGAATATTTCATCATAGGATTAGATGCACACCCACTTAGTTTCCATATGGAGCTTTCATACACTTATAGCTCTTAGTGCATTCGTTGCATGGCAATCCCTACTCCTCGCGTTGATATCAATTGATGGGCATCTCCATAGACCGTTGGTTAGCCGCGTCGATGTGAGACTTTCTTATTTTTTTGTCTTCTCTATATTTACCCCTATCATCATACTCTATTCCACCCGTAGTGCTATATCCATGGCTTGTGCTCATGTACTGCGTGAGGGTTGAAAAAGCTAAAGCGCGTTAAAAAGTATGAACCAATTGCTTGGCTGACACCGGGATAGTACATGATTTATACTTTGTGTTAGGAAGCCAGAGCATGACAAGACTATATGATTTTGTAGGGATAACGTTCTTTAGCGTTGATATTTTGAAAGACATGATTGTTATTGGGATGCCTGAGTATTCATGTCTTTATGTCAAATTATAGACTATTGCTTTGAATCACTTATGTCTTAATATTCATGCCATGATTAGATATATGATCAAGTTTATGCTAGGTAGCATTCCACATCAAAAATAATATTTTTTATCATTTACCTACTCGAGGACAAGCAGGAATTAAGCTTGGGGATGCTGATACGTCTCCATCGTATCGATAATTTTTGATTGTTTCATGCCAACATTATTCAACTTTTACATACTTTTGGCAACTTTTTATATGATTTATTTGGACTAACTTACTTATCCAGTGCCCACTGTCAGTTCCTGTTTGTTGCATGTCTTTGTATCACAGAAAATCCATATCAAACAAAGTCCAAATGTGATGAAACTCTACGGAGAATTATTTTGTAATATTTGTGAATTTTAGGAGGTGGAATCAACGTAAACGGAGTCCCAAGGCCACCACAACCCACCAGGTCGCACCACCAAGCCCAAGTGCGCCCTTGTGTATCGTGCCCTCCTTGAACGTCGGCTGGAGCTATATTTCGGGTGCAAGGAATCTTATATCCGGAAAAAAATCATGTAAAAAGATCGGAGCAATCATAGTTACGGACCTCCGAGAATTTAAGAAACCGTGAAGGACCAGATCCGGGAACGCGAAACAGAAGAGAATAGAGAGGGAGATCCAATCTCGGAGGGGCACCTGCCCCTCCGCAGCCATGGAGGCCATGGACCAGAGGGGGAACTCTCCTCCCATCTAGGGGGGAGGGCAAGGAAGAAGAAGAAGGAGGGGCTCTCCCCCCCTCTCTCGGTGGCGCCGGAGTGCCGCCGGGGCTAGGATCGTGACGGCGATTTACATCAACAATCTTGCTAACGTCAACACCAACTCCCCCCCTCTATGCAGCGGTGTAACACCTCTTCCCCCCGCTGTAATCTCTACTTAATCATGGTGCTCAACTCCATATATTATTTCCCAATGATCTATGGTTATCCTATGATGTTTGAGTAGATCCGTTTTGTCCTATGGGTTAATCGTGATCTTGGTTGGTATGATTGTATATTTTATTTATGGTGCTGTCCTATGGTGCCCTCCGTCTCACGCAAACATGAGGGGGCCCCGCTGTAGGGTGTTGCAATATGTTCATGGTTTGCTTATTGTCAGTGTTGCGGGGGTGACAGCAGCCTAAATGCGGATAAGTGGGTTATAGCGTATGGGAGTAAAGAGGACTTGATACTTAATGCTATGGTTGGGTTTCACGACCTTAATGATCTTTAGTAGTGGCGGATGCTTGCTAGGGATCCAGTCATAAGTGCATATGATCCAAGTAGAGAAAGTATGTTAGCTCATGCCTCTCCCTCATATAAAATTGCAAGAATGATTAGCGGTACTTGTTGTTGATTGTCTAGGGAGTAGGGACAAATGACTTTCTTGTTGACAAAAGCTATCTACTTTTACTACCTTGCATTTTATTCATAGTTTTATTCTCGCAAAGTACTCGTATTTTTATTCTTGCAAAATAGTTTCATACTTGTTCTAGGTAAAGCAAACGTCAAGTGTGCATAGAGTTGTATCGGTGGTCGTTGGGTTTGACCCTCTTATTTATCGAAGAAGGCTACAAATGACCCCCTATACTTGTGGGTTATTAGTCCCCTGTTTTTCCGCAAAGTTTGTTTGCCAAAAAACAATTTGCACATAACTTGTTCCAAGGACAATATCAACACTCCATCGACCATTTTATATCTGCTTAGGGCGATAAGTATATGGCGGCCATTGCTTGTGTGAACCTTTTGGTGCAAACTTGGGTGAAACATTATCAAATTAATTAATTTGAGGATAAAGTTCCTTAAATATGCATGCAAAGCCATCCGCCAAATCATTTATCCACCCTTTTGCTAAAATCTTGCAGATAATCAACATTGAAATTCCTCCAATCCTTGCTTTCGTCTGCATAAAAAATGCTATAGTGGATGAAGCGGTGGGCTTCAGTTTAGCCTTGCCTATGTCGATGAGACTAAGCATCAGTTGTCGATAGATACGCAATACCATGATCAACATAGTAGCTATATGCTTGTTGTGCCAACTCTCTCCAATTGTCATGTCTAGATATATGAACAATTTGAAAGCAACCCAAAGAGGATATTACATCTAGACATGCCTCAAGATAAATTATAAGTGATTCATCAAAGCATTAATATTTTTTGATATTTGTTGCACTACTAATAACGAATCATCGAAAGCCACAATATGTATAGCACCTGTAGCAAGTAAAAGATTCAATCCGAATAACAATGCATATTCAGCTTTATTTATTTGCGCAAAAAATATTCTAAGCGACATGAGGGTTCAAAAATAGTATCATATATAAGGAGATATACAAACAACACCAACACCTTGGCCATTGCTCTGAATTCAACTATCAAAACATAATCTCCATAGTGCTGGAGAGACAAGGCTAATATCAATGCATGATGTCAATCCGATGTTCAATAATGAATCTAGAAGTGATTTGGCCACTTGAATCCGATATTAACAATATTGAATCCGATGTTCAATAATAAGTTCTCGATATTAATAAGCAAAAGCATACACAACAAAGCGTAAGACCACTTGCTAATTCTATCATGGGTTGGTCTATGCAACATACATTGAATGACATCAGTTTGACAAGTTAGCACACAAACACTAAATAATAACTAATGTCTGAATTGTTATGCAAACATGGTATATGCATAAACATATTTTTAATGAATGTGTATGTTGCCTCGATCTCCAATCGTACCAAGGACGATGCTAGAATACCATTGTATTTCTGCAATGTATCTATTATTTTTGATTGTTTCATACTATTATATTATAAATCTTACATGCTTTATATGCAATTTTATTATTTTTGGCAACTAACCTACTAACCTAGTGCATACTGCCAGCTGTTGTTTTCTGCTTGTTTTTTTGTTTTACAGAAAATCTATACTAAATGGGGTCCAAACACAACGAAACTTTTTGATGATTTTTATTGGACCAGAAGATACACTACAAGCTTCGGGGGAGGACCAGAAGACCTACAAGGAGATGGCAAGACAACAGGGCGTGCCTTGATATCTTGTAGGCCCCTCATGGCTCCTTTTGACATAATTCCAACGCTATAAATTCTCTAATATTGCAAAGAAAAATTGAAGCACCAACGAAACAACTTTTCTGCCGCCACAAGTATTTGTTATCTGTGATCCCATTTGGAGGCCTTTGCGGGTACTCTGTCGGAGGGGGAATCGATCATGGAGGGCTTCTACATCAACCTTGATGCACCTCCGATGATGTGTGAGTAATTCCCACAAGACCTATGGGTCCATAGTAATTAGCTAGATGGTCCCCTATCTCTTTTTGATCTTCAATACAATGTTCTCTTCGGAGATCGATTTGATGCACTCTTTTGCGGTGTGTTTGTTGGGATCCAATGAATTGTGGGTTTATGGTCAGATTGTTCATTGGAAGTAATTGAGTATTTTCTCAACTTTATTATGTGTGATTGTTAGAGCTATGTAATGCTTTCCGATCTATGAGTTTTCTTTGGCCAAGTTGATGATTAGGTCTTTAGAAGAAGTGGTGCACAAAAGTGTTGCATATTAGTAGGGTCAATCCGGAGCAGTATCGAGGGTGAAATGACCAAGCAGGGCATGCGACCCAACCAATGGCCAACTGACATTATTACAACAGTCAGATTTCAAACTCACATGACAACATTACATAAGGAACAAGTAAAGCTGACTCCACTACTAGATCAATTCTCTCGAAGCCTAAAAGGAATTTGTCAGTACTTGGGAGGTAAGAGAGAGAGAGAGAGAGAGAGAGAGAGAGATTACAAGTACTTGGGAGGTGCGCGGGGCACGGGAGCCCACATGAACTCCACTACTAGATCAAGTCTCTCGAACAAAAGAGAAAAGGGAGGCGCGGGACTATGTTGAGCTAGTACTTGGGTATGCCATGCTTGCTGCACTGCAGGCGGGAGAGAGAGAGGTGTAGATGGGCAGAGTGGTAGTTAGGTTTCATTTTGTTCTTTTCTTTCTCTTTTATATTCCTATTTCTCTTTTAAATTTAAATTTTATTAAAATATCAAACTTGCTGCAAATTCTTTTAGGAAAATTACAATGGCCCAAAAGAATACTTGATACTTAGGAAATTATGTTTCATCCTAATTGAATAAATTATTTGTCACCTTATTTTGGGTTATTATTTTATTCCCTAAATAATTTTAGTGTTCAGTTTAATTTCCAATTTTATATTTAGGGTTTCAACAATATTTGGGATTTAGGGGAATTATTTTCCAACCCAAAATGTCATACATAAATTTGTGAGCACTATTTTGGAATTTACAAATAATCCCTAAATGATTTATGGTTCGAAATAATTCTCAAAAAATGATCTGCAAATAACAATCCAATCAATCAACTCATAGGGAGAACTAGCCAAGATCAAGAAATCACAAACAATTTTTTTAAAGTAATTAACCTTATTTTAGTTATTCACATTCCAAGAATTTAAATTTCTGAGATGTGACAATTACAAGCATGAACCTATTTTACAATGCTTGGCAGAATTGGATTACCTGAAAAAAAGTAAGATAAAATGACTAATAACAATTATTTAAAATTGAAGTAGAATACATAACACCAAGTTTGCCCCCAATACATGTTGACTTTTTGCTCTCTAAAGTAAGCACGGACTTAACCCTCTATGAGCACAACACATGCAAGTTTGAATTAACAATGAGAAGACTTTGTCTATAAATTCAATACCTTCCCTAATTATATCATTCTTCTTAATATTCCATTCACATTTTTTAGCATGCCTTAGTTTGAATTGTTGAGTCACGGGATGTCTCACCTTCAAATATAGTATAGATCTATCATCTAAATAAATTAAATTTTGAAAATGTAAATTATAAAATAAAAATATACAACTTGTGGGTTATAACTTATGTGATCATTGAAACTTTCATTCAAGATACATTGTGGATATGTCGAAGCTAAGAAAATTGGACATTCTTTCAAACAACTTCAAAGTTTTTGATACTTCCATTATTCTTCAATGAACCCTTTGACACTGTGTTATTGAAATATCCAATTGATTGTGTTTTTTGTGCAACAATTGTTCTTTCAAACTTTTCAACAAGAAAGTTGTCTGATCTCCTATCAATCATACTCCTCAAATAGCATATAGGTTTTGCTATTTCAATCTATAAACAAGTACAACAAGATAGTTGTATATTACTTTTGATAAAAAATTAAGTTGTACAAGTAATTCTACAATGGAATACATGACATGCGCGCATCATACATTGCTACACCAATTTAGTGTTTTCTTGCAAGAGGAAATCATAAGATTTATGTGTCGCTTATCGGAGTTTGCAAGCATAGGCAAATTATTATGTCTCCTCGGCACAATTTGTACTTGATTATTAGTGTAGAACTTTTGCATACATAGTGTGTAGTCATGTTTAGAAGAAAGTGTTACCAAATGACTCATAATAAATTTCACATAGGCCACCTTAAAGCATGCTTTCTCAACTTCACTTAATAACTTTGCTATATCTCTGGCTCATTCTTTTCATGCTTGCTTTGATATGTGAGAATCATTTCCAACCACACATATATTACCCTTCAAGGAATCAATAGAAACAGTAGTTGTCTGACCATCAACACCATCAATGTCTCTTGGTCTAGAAGGAATACCAAAAACTTTGTGCATATCTCCATAATAGAATTTCAGTTTCCTATTTGAAGATATTTTAATGCATCAATACTTCTGTCTGTGTCAAAACTGGCAGACCTTGGGTAAGGAGGCCCAAGCTGTGGGTCTATGGATCGATGGTAACAGTGGACAAAGGGACACAATGTTTACCCAAGTTTGGGCCTTCTTTAAGGAGGTAAAATCCTACTCCTGCTTGATTATATTCGAAGAGTATAGAGGTTACAAGAGTTGATCTACCTCGAGATCGTCATGGTGGCTAAATCCTAGATGTCTAGCCTATGAATATTTCGATGATGGTAATGATGATCTCTACGGACTAAACCCTTCGGTTTATATACACACCGGAGGGACCTATTGTTTGTACAAGGTCGGTTCTCAAGGGAAGGAAACAATACACCGGGGCTCTAATCTTGTCGTTCACGTATGGAGAAGTCCTACCCGAACACGGAGGATGGTCTTTAGCTTGATCTTTTACGGCCCATTCAACCCGGCCCATGTTCTTGGGCCGGACACCTGAGGACCCCCGAATCCAGGACTCCCTCAGTAGCCCCCAAACTTACCTTCAATGACGATGTAGTATGCGGATATAAGTCTTCGCCTTTGCAAGGCTGGTTCTCCACCATACTTCGGATTGATGATAGTCCGACATATGATTCCTTCCTGCCGTCGCCTTGATTCCCATGTGTTTGAGCAAATGCGAATGGTCCGTCACCTTTTTACATTTTAACCCTTTAATAGGCACGGGCGGCATTTATATAATGAGGTTAGATCCCCAAATGCCATCCCACATGCCCAAAGAGCAACAGAGAAAGCTACGGAAAAAAAAGCTTAAACCATGGCTAGCGCCCCTAGCTCCTCCTTGCGTCCTCGTGGCCCTCAAGAGGGGGATTGGCGAAGTTGTTCTGTATCCCATCTTCAGCTTAATCGTCTCCAGACGCAAGGATATCTCCCCCTGTGGATCTAGTCTCTGTACGGGCAGGATTGGCTTCTACGGGCGATGGTGCATTGGTAGAAAATTTCCCCAACCCAGCCAAGGGGAGAGGGTGTGCTTCATCACATTCCTTCTGAGGGGTGTAGGATTCCCGATCCACCCCTTCCTCAGGGGTCTATTGGAGTACTATGGGATCTAGCTGCACAACCTCACACGAGGTTCCATTCTGCACATCTCCGGTTTTGTCGCCCTCTGTGAATTATTTTTAGGCTGCGAGGCTCATTTCAAACTATGGAAAAAGTTCTTTTGCCTCATCCCCCGCCACCAGGGCGAAGGGTCTATATTTGAAGTGGGCGGTGCTGAAGTATGGCGCGTAGCCGGATCCGGATACCCAGTTGGGACTCCGAAGAGAGGGTCCAAAGAATGGTCTTCAGAATGGTTCTACATTGAAGATGTTCCTCTTCCGGACCCAGTCCGACGAGGACTTCCCGAATTCTCCAGTGCTCCTTTGAAGAAGCTACTCGGCTGGTGCCCCAAGTCCCCTGAACAGGAGGATAGTGTGGAGGTGATGAGACTGGTCAGCAAGGTCAGATTGCTGACCCATTCCGGACTCTCCATCGTTGAACTCATGGACATTGCAACAAAGTGATGCATCCAGCCTCTTCAATCCAGAGTGGCTCCTTTATGGAACTCTAACGGGGAGGACGATGCATCTCGCTATAGGCGAGAGGGTCCAGATAACCAAGACGCATTGGCTGCCATGCTGACTGACCTTTATAAAGGGGAAGAAGAAGACTTTGCACGTTTAAATTGTCAGGAATGTTTCTCCATGTACAATCCCATTGAATGGGTAAGTTAGTCATTCGACACTTTTTTATCATTGGGATGCATTAACCGAATACTCTGGTTGCTTTAAAACAATCATGGAGGAAGGTGGTCGAGAACATTTATTGCCCCCCTCCTCAAGCAATGAAGACCCCGGATTCCATGAGGATCCGGATATATTCGTAGAGTTTGAAGACGGAGTTTATTATCAGGCGAGCCTTGATGGCTCGGAGGTAGCCATTGTGGCCGACTACCCCGATCTCTATCCCTTCATTAAGGTAAGTGTTCAGAATTCCATTAAAAGGGGAAACACTACTCAAAACTTACCCTCCGTACTGGACCGTGTCCCACAGGATTAGCGCTCAGCAAGTCGTACCCAAGCATGGGCAGTCAAAAGGAAAATGACTCCTTCGCGGGGTGAGTGCACGAAATGAAAGGGGGCCGTGAACGCTGTTGAGCCTGCTCCATCACCAAAGAGGTATATTCATTACTTCATGTCTAGGCATAAAGTTGAATCGTCATTTTCCTCCTCCTTCTATAATCTCCAGGAGAGGTATACGGTGAACCGTACCAAAGATCCCAGCAAGCCGAGCCGCAGCCAATGCGGTGCCAAACTCATCAACTAGGACGAGGGCGCATATAGGGGTGGCGCTGTCTCATCTACCTCATGAAGATTTGGATGAAGTGTCCGTCACTAACTCCGAGGTGGAGAGCGCAATGAATCACCGTCGCTTAAAAGAGACCTTGCGCGCCCCAGCTTTTTCGGAGCAAGAATTTACCGCTCTCAGCACCATGGATGTGTATATCCGAGCTGCCCGGGACGAACTTACTAGAGTTACTTGCCTATTCTCAAAGGATATACAGGTGAATATTTATGCAAAAATATATAGATAGCAGTAGCCCCTGAGACTTAAAGCGGTAGGAACTAACCGATTTGAGGATCGTTTATGACCGCAAGTCCTCAAGGAGAAGAACAACGCATTGTCCCAGGAGCTCGAGACAAGCCGGACACACCGCTATCATAGAGCTTGAAGAAATGAAGAGGGCCCCAATGACCAGGGGAAAGGATAAAAAACTGGAAGAGGAAGTAAAGAAGCAGGCCGAAGAGATAAAGAGCTTAAAGGCTCAACTCTTGGATGCGCAACAGGAGAACCAAAAGTTGAAGGGAGACATATTCGGTATGACTCTTGAACCATCCGGAGTACTGATATAATCATATAATACGGAATGTTATAATTGGGTTTATACAGGTCTGTTTACCGGACGCCAGGAAGAGGAAGTGTCCAGGCTTCAAAGCGACGTTCTAAAAGAATTGTCCAAGTTGCATGAGCGTGCCCAGAAAGCCATGAAGAATATGGCCAAAGCCTTATGGCCATCCGATGCCCCTGCAGAAAGTATGGAGGGGTTGGCGGACCTGTTCAAGGGTGCTCGGCATCGCTTCGAGCTATGGAAGACATCTGCATGACGGGAAGGTGCGCGAGAGGCATGGGCCATGGTGAAGACATGCTACACCGGACTAGATCCGAATCATATGGCCCGAGTTGGACCCCAGGGACCGGATGGGAAGGAAATTCATGTAAACTTGGTATATGACCAAGACCAAGTAATGATAGCGGCGAAAAATATTCACAAGAAGATTGTAAGCTAGATAGCCTTATCGATGGCGTAGAAAGAGAGTAGGCATTTGGTTCTATGTATCAATGTACTTTATGACCGAACTTATCTCCTGGTGAACTTTGTAAAAAAAAATCTTCGCAGACCTTTGGCTTCTATCTTGATTCGTCCATTTTGCATCATGCTTTTATATCAATATTTATTGCATTATGGGTTGTTACTACACATTATGTCACAATACTTATGGCTATTCTCTCTTATTTTACAATGTTTATCATGAAGAGGGAGAATGCTGGCAGCTGGGATTCTGGCTGGAAAAAGAGCAAATATTGGAAACCTATTCTGCACAGCTCCAAAAGTCCTAAAACTATTTTGGAATTAATAAGAATTATTGAGCAAAGAAAGTACTAGAGGGGGCCCACACCCTGGCCACGAGAGTGGGGGGTGCGCCCACCCCTACTGGGCGTGCCCCCCTGTCTCGTGGCCCCCCTGGTGGCCCTCCGGTGCCCCGAAGAGAAGATCATTAGTGATGACGATAATGATGATTTCCCCCTCCCGGAGGGAAGTTTCCCCGGCAGAACAACTCCGCACCCGAAGAGAGGATCATTGGTGATGACGATGACGATGATTTCCCCCTCCTAGAGGGAAGTTTCCCTGGTAGAACAGCTCCGCTGGAGCCCTAGATTGGTTCCGCCAAGGTTCCGCCTCGTGGCGGCGGAGTTTCGTCCCGTAAGCTTGCTTATGATTTTTTCCAGGGTAAAAGCCTTCATATAGCAGAAGATGGGCACCAGAGGGCCACCAGGGGGCCCACGAGACAGGGGGCGCTCCCAGTAGGGGTGGGCGTGCCCCCCACCCTCGTGGCCAAGGTGTGGGCCCCCTCTGGTACTTTCTTTGCTCAATAATTCTTATTAATTCCAAAATTGACTAGTTTCAGGACTTTTGGAGATGTGCAGAATAGGTTTCCAATATTTGCTCCTTTTCGAGCCAGAATCCCAGCTGCCGGCATTATCCCTGTTCATGATAAACCTTGTAAAATAAGAGAGAATAGCCATAAGTATTGTGACATAATGTGTAGTAACAACCCATAATGCAATAAATATTGATATAAAAGCATGATGCAAAAAGGACGTATCAACTCCCCCAAGCTTAGACCTTGCTTGTCCTCAAGCGGAAGCCGATATCGAAAAATATGTCCACATGTTTAGAGATAGAGGTGTCGATAAAAATAAAATACGGACATGAGGGCATCATGATCATTCTTATAACAGCAACATAAATAGATTTTGTCATATGATTTCTTATGCTCAAGTAACAATCTATTCACAATGTCAAGTATGGATCATAAACTTCATTGAAAACTAACAAACTATATCTCAGTCATTGAAGCAATTGCAATTTATCATAACATCAGAAAGAGTCAAGAATAGAGCTTTTCAGCAAGTCCACATACTCAACTATCATATAGTCTTCTACAATTGCTAACACTCACGCAATACTTATAGTTATGGAGTTCTAATCGGACACTAAGAAAGTTAGGGGCTTACAATCTCGCCTCCCAATGTATTCACCTTTAGGTGATGTCAACAATAATAGTTCATGCTAACTTACATCCAGTTGGATATATATATCAGAATCTTTCCAACACGAGGTGCTTGCGAAAGGATAAAATGAAAAAGGGAAAGGTGAAGATCACCTTGACTCTTGCAAAAAGTAAAAGACATAAAGTAAAAGATAGGCCCTTCGCAGAGGGAAGCAGAGGTTGTCATGTGCTTTTAGGGTTGGATGCACAAAATCTTAATGCAAAAGAACGTCACTTTATATTGCCACTTGTGATATGAACCTTTATTATGCAGTCCGTCGCTTTTATTACTTCCATATCACACGATCGTATAAAGCTTATTTTCTCCGCACTAATAAGTCATACATATTTAGAGAGCAATTTTTATTTCTTGCAACATGACAACTTACTTGAAGGATCTTACTCAATCCATAGGTAGGTATGGTGGATTCTCATGGCAAAACTGGGTTTAAGGATATTTGGAAGCACAAGTAGTATCTCTACTTGGTGCAAGGAATTTGGCTAGCATGAGGGGGAAAGGCAAGCTCAACATGTTGGACGATCCATGACAATATACTTTAACTAAGATGTGAGAAAACAGAACCCATTATGTTGTCTTCCTTGTCCAACATCAACTCTTTAGCATGTCATACTTTAATGAGTGCTCACAATTATAAAAGATGTCCAAGATAGTGTACTTATATGTGAAAACCTCTCTTTCTTTATTACTTCCTATTAATTGCAATGATGACCAAAACTATGTTTGTCAACTCTCAACAACTTTTAATTCTCATACTCTTTATATGTGAAGTCATTACTATCCATAAGATCAATATGAACTCTTTTATTTCTTTTTATTCTTTCTATTTTCTCAAGATCATAGCAGGATAGCAAAGCCCTTGACTCACACTAATCTTTATTATATAGCTCATGGGCTCGATTACATAGAAGGATCACAAAGCAAAACTCAAAACTAATTCAAACCAAAACTTTATTCTACTAGATATGGATATTACCAAAGGGTTCGAACTAAGTAAAACGGTAAAGATAGGAGTGTGATGATATGATACCGGGGCAACTCCCCCAAGCTTAGCAGTTGCCAAGGGGAGTGTCCATACCCATGTGATTATGTCCTTGAAGGTGGTGAAGAAGAAGTTGTTGGTGATGTAGGCTTCCTCCTCAACTTGCGCTTGAGAATGGAATTTTGCTCCCTTAGATCATCGATCTCCCGTTCATGACTTAATACCCTTTTACATAGTTCCTGTTTATTTTCCTGCAAAAGATGAAAAGGGATAAACTCGATCTTGGGCTTCTTTGCCCTATCAGGGAGGCTTGACTTTTTAAACTCCACATGCATGTCCCCAGGTTGAGGTAACAGGACTTCGTCTTCGTCTGAGCTCATCTCCTCCTTTCCCTTAGGCTCATGATCTTCTTCTTACTCTGTGGTCCAGCCACAATGATCCAAGTCCCCGTAGACTTTAGGGTCTGCAAGGTAATCAGCCACATAGCTTTCTCCTTCCGAATCCTGGGACGACATATTGCTCTAATCTGCGGCAAAAACAGCTCGAAACGAAAACAGAAGATTTTTGCGTGATACAGTGGTCAAAACCTTCGGGAGATTATATAATGAGTTTTTACCGACCAAAAGAAGTAACATGCAAGAAAACAGAGTCTGGAGAGCACACGAGGTGCCCACGAGGCAAGGGGCGTGCCCAGTAAGGGTGGGCACGCCCTCCACCCTCGTGGAGGCCTTGTGTCCTTCCCGGTTTACTTCTTTCTTTCCTAAATTCTTAAATATTCCAAAACGGAGAAAAATTGCTATTAGAACTGTTTTGGAGTCGGTTTACTTACCGTACCACATACCTATTCCTTTTCAGAGTCTGAAATGTTCTAGAAAGTGTCCCTTATGTTTTCCTTCGGGGTTACGGTTTCAATAATATTAGTTTCAACATTTATAGGATTACCTGAGATATAATGTTTGATTCTTTGACCGTTCACCACCTTCGGATTTGTGCCTTCGAAGTTGTTGATTTTTATGGCACCGGAACGATAGACCTCCTCGATAATGTAAGGACCTTCCCATTTAGAGAGAAGTTTTCCTGCAAAAAATCTTAAACGAGTGTTGAATAGCAACACATAATCACCTACGTTAAACTCATGCTTTTGTATCTTTTTGTCATGCCATCTTTTAACTTTTTCTTTAAACAGCTTGGCATTCTCATAGGCTTGGGTTCTCCATTCATTAAGTGAGCTAATATCAAATAACCTCTTCTCACAGGCAAGTTTGAAATCATAGTTGAGCTCTTTAATGGCCCAATATGCCTTATGTTCAAGTTCAAGAGGTAAGTGACACGCTTTTCCATATACCATCTTATATGGAGACATACCCATAGGATTTTTATATGCAGTTCTATAGGCCCATAATGGATCATCAAGTTTCTTGGACCAATTATTTCTAGATCTATTAACAGTCTTTTGCAAAATTAATTTGAGCTCTCTATTGCTCAATTCTACTTGACCACTGGATTGCGGGTGATAAGGAGATGCAATTCTATGATTAACATCATACTTAGCAAGCATTTTACGAAAAGCACCATGAATAAAATGTGAACCACCATCAGTCATGAGATATCTAGGGACTCCAAACCTCGGAAAAATAACTTCTTTGAGCATCTTAATAGAGGTGTTATGATCAGCACTACTAGTTGGAATAGCTTCTACCCACTTAGTAACGTAATCAACAACAACTAAAATATGTGTATATCCATTAGAGGCAGGAAAAGGTCCCATATAATCAAAGCCCCAAACATCAAATGGTTCAATAACAAGATAGTAATTCATAGGCATTTCTTGGCGTCTAATATTACCAATTCTTGACATTCATCACAAGACAAGACAAACTTACGAGCATCTTTGAAGAGAGTAGGCCAATAAAAACCGGATTGCAATACCTTATGTGCAGTTCTATCTCCAGTGTGGTGTCCTCCATATGGTTCGGAGTGACACTTGCGTAGGATCTGTTCCTGTTCATGCTCAGGTACACAACGTCTAATAACACCATCTACTCCTTCTTTATAAAGGTGTGGGTCATCCCAGAAGTAATGTCTTAAATCATAAAAGAACTTTTTCTTTTCCTGGTATGTGAAACTAGGTGGTATAAATTTAGCAACAATGTAATTAGCATAATCGGCATACTGCTACGTCTTGAGCTTGCATTGGTTTTCCTTGAAGAGGAAAGGGTGATGCAGCACAGTAGCGCAAGTATTTCCCTCAGTTTTTGAGAACCAAGGTATCAATCCAGTAGGACGTTCCTCACAAGTCCCACGCACCTACACAAACAAACAAGAACTTGCAACCAACGCAATAAAGGGGTTGTCAATCCCTTCACGGCCACTTGCAAATGTGAGATCTAATAGAGATAATATGATAAGATAAATATATTTTTGATATTTCATAATATAGATTGGAAAAGTAAAGATGCAAATAAAAGTAGATTGAAAGCTTATATGATAAGAGATAGACCCGGGGGCCATAGGTTTCACTAGTGGCTTCTCTCAAGATAGCATAAGTATTACGGTGGGTAACAAATTACTGTCGAGCAATTGATAGAAAAGCGAATAATTATGAGATTATCTAGGCATGATCACGTACATAGGCATCACGTTCGTGACAAGTAGACCGACTCCTGCCTGCATCTACTACTATTACTCCACACATCGACCGCTATCCAGCATGCATCTAGAGTATTAAGTTCATAAAGAACAGAGTAACGCATTAAGAAAGATGACATGACGTAGAGGGATAAACTCATGCAATATGATATAAACCCCATCTTTTTATCCTCGATGGCAACAATACAATACGTGCCTTGCTGCCCCTACTGTCACTGGGAAAGGACACTGCAAGATTGAACCCAAAGCTAAACACTTCTCCCATTGCAAGAAAGATCAATCTAGTAGGCCAAACCAAACTGATAATTTGAAGAGACTTGCAAAGATAACTTAATCACACATAGAATAATTCAGAGGAAATTCAAATATTTCTCATAGATAAACTTGATCATAAACCCACAATTCATCGGATCTCGACAAACACACCGCAAAAAGAGTTACATCGAATAGAACTCCAAGAAGATCAAGGAGAACTTTTTATTGAGATTGAAAGAGAGAGAAGAAGCCATCTAGCTAATAACTATGGACCTGAAGGTCTGGGGTAAACTACTCACAACTCATCGAAGAGGCCTTGGATATGATGTAGAGGCCCTCCATGATCGATTCCCCCTTCGGCGGAGCGCCGGCGAAGGCTCCAAGATGGGATCTCGCGGATACAGAAGGTTACGGCGGTGGAAATAGTTTTCGTGGTCGCTTCTGATGTTTTTGGGGTACATGGGTATATGTAGGAGGAAGAAGTAGGTCGGTGGATGCTCGAGGGGCCCACGAGGGTGGGGGGCGTGCCCACCTGTAGGGGGCGCACCGGGCACCCTCGTGGCCGCCTCTCTTGTTTCTTGACTTCCACTCCAAGTCCTCTGGATCACGTTTGTTCCAAAAAGATTGCTCCCGAAGGTTTCATTCCGTTTGGACTTCGTTTGATATTCCTTTTCTTTGAAACACTGAAATAGGCAAAAAAACAGCAATTCGGGCTGGGCCTCCGGTTAGTAGGTTAGTCCCAAAAATGATATAAAAGTGTAAAGTAAAGCCCATAAACATCCAAAATGGGTAATATAATATCATGGAACAATCAAAAATTATAGATACGTTGGAGACGTATCACATACCATGGAGCAGTACGAGAAGCATTAATGGCTGCTAATTATTCATTAGGAAAGCTATCATCATAGTGGGTCATCACGAACTTTCTCTAGCCTAGACAGGTTGTCTGCAACGGGGTTCTCAGCTCCCTTTCTATCAATAATATGCAAATCAAATTCTTGGAGCAAGAGGACCCATCTAATAAGTCTAGGTTTAGCATCTTTCTTTTCCATAAGATATTTAATAGCAGCATGATCAGTGTGAATAGTAACTTTAGAATCAACAATATAAGGTCTGAACTTATCACAAGAAAATACAACTACTAAGAATTCTTTTTCAGTAGTAGCATAATTTCTCTAGGCAGTATCAAGAGTTTTACTAGCATACTGGATAACATTTAATTTTTTGTCAACTCTTTGCCCTAGAAGAGCACCTATAGCATAATCGCTAGCATCACACATAATTTCAAAGGGTAAGTTCCAATCAGGTAGCTGAACAATAGGTGCAGTGATCAAAGCTTTCTTAAGTATTTCAAATGCTTCTACACAATCATCATTAAAGACAAAAGGAATATCTTTTTGCAATAAATTAGTCAGAGGCCTAGAGATTTTAGAAAAGTCCTTAATGAACCTCCTATAAAAACCGGCATGACCAAGGAAACTTCTTATACCTTTAATGTCCTTGGGGCATGGCATCTTTTCAATAGCATCAACTTTAGCTTTATCAACTTCAATACCTCTTTCAGAAATTTTATGCCCCAAGATAATGCCTTCATTAACCATAAAGTGACACTTTTCCCAATTCAAGACAAGACTAGTGTCTTCGCATCTCTAAAAAACTCGATCAATGTTGCTCAAGCAATCATCAAAAGAGGATCCATAAACAGAGAAGTCATCCATGAATACCTCACAAATCTTTTCACAGAAGTCAGAGAATATAGCCATCATGCATCTTTGAAAGGTAGCAGGTGCATTACATAAACCAAAAGGAATACGTCTATAAGCAAAAGTACCGAAAGGGCAAGTAAAAGTGGTTTTTGATTGATCGTCCGCTGACACAGGTATTTGAGAGAAACCAGAATAACCATCTAGAAAGCAGAAATGTGTATGTTTGGATAGCCTTTCTAGCATTTGATCAATAAAAGGTAAAGGGTAATGATCTTTCTTAGTAGCTTTAATTTACGGAAATCAATTACCATCCTATAAACTGTAATAATTCTTTGCGGAATCAATTCATCTTTATCATTAGGAACAACAGTAATGCCTCCCTTCTTAGGGACACAATGGACAAGACTTACCCAATCACTATCAACAACGGGATAAATTATACCTGCCTCAAGGAGCTTTAGTATCTCCTCTCTTACCACTTCTTTCATCTTAGGATTTAACCATCGTTGAGGATCTCTAACTGGTTTGGAGCCTTCGTCCAATTTAATTTTGTGTTGGCATAGAGTGGGGCTAATACCCTTAAGATCATCCAAAGTATATCCAATAACAGCATGGTGCTTCTTCAGAGTTTTCAATAATCTTTCCTCTTCTTGCTCTGAAAGGTTAGCACTAATAATAACAGGATATATCTTCTTTTCATCAAGATAAGCATATTTAAGATTATCAGGTAAGGGTTTGAGCTCAAACACGGGATCACCCTTGGGTGGAGGGAGATCCCCTAGGATTTCAATAGGCAAGTTGTGTTTCAGAATAGGACCCAGTTGAAGGAATACTTCGTCTATTTCCCTTCTTTCATTCATAAACATATCATTTTCATGGTCTAGCAAATATTCTCGGATATCTGGTTTAGGCAAAACCCTTAAGGTTCGAACTATGGGGTGCGCACGAAGATCTACTCCCTACCGATCCACGCCCCAAAACCTCGCCGTGAATCTAGGCTAGTACGATGAACAACACAAGGGACACGAGGTTTATACTGGTTCGCGCCACCGTTGTGGTGCAATACCCTAATCCAGTGTGTGGTGTGGTGGATTGCCTCTAGGGCTGATGATGAATAGTACAAAGGAAGAACAGCCTCGCGAGGGGTGTTCTTGAGCTGGTGAAGTGTTCTACTTGGGAAGGATCCGATGCCTTTCTACTATGGTGGCTATCTCTATTTATAGAGGCCTTAGTCCTCATCCCAAATATTCAGCGGGAAGGGAGCCAACAACGGCCCTTTTGAAGGGGGACAACTAGTACAAGCTATCCTGACTAAAGTTGGTCTTCATCTGCCAAAAGCACTGGTGATGACGCCGTCTTGGGCTCCATGATGATCTCCGTCCTGCCGCTCTGCTGGTCTTGGTCTCATTGCACCGATATGGAAACCTTTGCCTGATGCCTCGATACTCCACGCCTGCGCTCGCCCCCTTTGCACCAAAGAGGAAACGAGGACACTGCGCTGGCTGGCACCCGCCTGGCGCCCGCCTGGTCTTGATCGTCATGGCTTGCGTCATGAGCACCTCACGAGGTACTCCTTGCCTTGATCTCTCCGCCTCCTCGCGAGCCTGCTTGGTGAGGCCACCCCTGAGGAAGCCTTGTGTCGTCCGCCCCACGAGGCTTGGCCCCTCGCGAGGGTCTTGAGTGTTTATTGATGAAGACGGGCCATACTGGGCCACTGCTTGAGCCATGCTGCAGGCCACAGGCAGGCAAGTCTGGGGACCCTTGTTCCCAGAACGCCGACAGTAGCCCCCGGGCCCAAGGCGCGCTCGGGTCTGGCTTAGTAGCGAAGCCAAAGGGCAACTGCGGAGCGCCGTGGGCCCCAACAGCCTACCGCCTTGGGCGACGCGTGGCGACTGATGGGACGTGGGCGTCTCCGCTTCCCCACGCTGCCTCGGTAATTGCCCGATTTGACGAGTCCCTGCTGCATGCAAAAAGAGTCATGATTATCTGAGATCATGGAGGCTGACGGTTGGCCTCCTCCAGACTATAAATACGGAGAGGCGTGAGCCCCCGTTGTCCATCTCTTCTCACTCCGCTTGCTTCCTCTTCCTTGCTCCTCCTCCATCTTGCCGCTATTGGCACCAATCCACCGGTTCTCAGCCGAGGAGAAAGGAAAGGCCCCCCGGGAGGGGCCCGACCCGCTCCCACCGAAGAATCGTCCCCGGCCACCGCGTCGAAGTTGAGAGGCCGGAGATGTCAAGGCCCTGGTACGAGCAGCCGCCTCCTAGGTTCCCGCTCCCTCTGTATGCCCGGGCCGAGGGCCCTGGAGAAGGAGACGCTGTGCGCACCGTCGGTGAGGCCGATGAGCCATGGCGGTGCGCGCCATTGCTCCTAGAGTCCACGCCGTGGACTCCTCTCGCGAGCTCGTGCTACATGTTGCGATGCCTCCGAGCTCCTAGATCCGCTTTCCTCCCTTCTTCGCCTTCGAGATGCCGCCGAGGGGGGCTCTCGAGTTGTGGCTGCAGCACGCTGACTGCGGTACCCCGGCGACCGGAGCAGAGGTTGAAGTCATCGCTCTGGGCAAGGTCTTCATGATCCAAGGCTGGGGCGAGATCGCCAGGGTCTGCCGAATAGGGGGTGCCCTCGTGATTCATTTCGAATATGATGGCGCCTCCTTGATGCTCTTCAAGGTCTTCGATGCAGAAGGCCACCGGCTGGAGTGCTGCCCCAGAGGAGGCAGCCAGGACATCGATGTGGCAAGGGCTAGGTGAGGAAGTCTTGGATTAGGGGGTGTCCGGATAGCCGAACTATCACCGTTGGCTGGACTCCTAGACTATGAAGATACAAGATTGAAGACTTCGTCCCGTGTCCGGATGGGACTTTCCTTGGCGTGGAAGGCAAGCTTGGCAATACGGATATGTAGATCTCCTACCATTGTAACCGACTCTGTGTAACCCTAACCCTCTCCGGTGTCTATGTAAATCGGAGGGTTTTAGTCCGTAGGACGAACAACAATCATACCATAGGCTAGCTTCTAGGGTTTAGCCTCTCTGATCTCGTGGTAGATCTACTCTTGTACTACCCATATCATCAATATTAATCAAGTACGAGTAGGGTTTTACCTCCATCGAGAGGGCCCAAACCTGGGTAAAAACATCGTGTCCCTTGTCTCCTGTTACCATCCGCCTAGATGCACAGTTCGGGAACCCCTACCCTAGATCCGCCGGTTTTGACACCGACATTGGTGCTTTCATTGAGAGTTCCTCTGTGTCGTCACCTTTAGGCCCGATGGCTCCTTCGATCATCAGCGATGACGCGGTCCAGGGTGAGACTTTTCTCCCCGGACAGATCTTCGTATTTGGCGGCTTCGCACTGCGGGCCAATTCACTTGGCCATCTGGAGCAGATCGAAAGCTACGCCCCTGGCCATCAGGTCAGATTTGGAAGTTTGAACTACACGGCTGACATCCGCGGAGACTTGATCTTCGACGGATTCGAGCCACAGCCAAGCACGCCGCACTGTCTCGGTAGGTATGATCTAACTCTACCGCCGAACAGTACCCTGGAGGCCGCACCAGCGTCCGCTCCGACCCTAAGTTCGGATCCGACTTTGCCGATCGAGGACGAGTGGTTGGACATCACCTCAGGGGCTACTACCTCTACGGCGATTGAGCCGAACACCATCCCTGTCCTTGGCAAAGCCTGTGACTCCGAGGTGCCGGACTCCTCTCCGGACTCCGAACCTCCCGTGCCCGTGCCAGTCAAATCCAATTGGGCGCCGGTTATGGAATTCACTGCCTCGGACATTTTTCAGCACTCGCCCTTTGGCGACATCCTAACTTTACTAAAGTCCCTCTCTTTATCAGGAGAGCCCTCACCGGACTGCGGCCAGGAAGGTTGGGATGCGGACGACGAAGAAATTCAACGCCCACCCACCACCCACTTTGTAGCCACTGTCGATAACCGACATGCTCGACTTCGACTCCGAAGACATCGACGGTATGGACGACGATGGAGGAGACATCCAAAAACTAGCGCCTATAGGGCATTGGAAGGCTACCTCTTCATACGACATATACATGGTGGACACCCCTAAAGATGGGAATGGCAATGGAACAGCCGAGGATGACCCCTCCAAGAAACAGCCCAAGCGCCGGCGTCAGCGGCGCCGCCCTAAAACCCACCATAGCAAAAACGGTGATTCCGGCACGAGAGATAATAACACCCTGGACAGTGCCAAAGACAACCCCCTCCAGCAGGATTCAGCACAGGAGGAGGGAGAAGCCAGCCCTCATGATAGAGCGGCAGACAGAGAGGTGGAGGACGATAATTATATGCCTCCCTCTGAAGACGAAGCAAGCCTCGACGACGACGAATTTGTCGTGCCCGAGGATCCTGTCGAACAAGAGCGTTTTAAACGCAGGCTTATGGCCACGGCAAGCAGCCTCAAGAAAAAGCAGCAGCAGCTTAGAGCTGACCAAGACTTGCTAGCTGACAGATGGACCAAAGTCCTTGCAGCCGAAGAGTATAAACTCGATCGCCCCTCCAAGAGCTACCCAAAACGCAGGCTGCTACCCCAATTAGAGGAGGAAGCACCCCAACCTACATCACCAGCGCATGACGCGGCCGACCGGCCACCTCGTGGCCGCGACAGAGAGGCCTCTAGGCCCTCCACTAAAGCCGCACCCCGGTGTCGCTCGAAAAGTACAAAGTCGCGGGGAAATGCGCCGGACTTGCGAGACATATTTGAGGACAAGGCAAGGCAAATAAGATTGATCTACGGATCGCGTGGGCGCCCCACGACACGTGATGACAACCATCACACCGGATACAGCAATTCCGGTCGGGCCGAACACAATAGACAAAGCTCATTTGAGCTGTGTCGTGATATATCCCAATATAGAGGCGCCGCACACCCACTATGCTTCACAGACGAAGTAATGGATCATCAAATCCCCGAGGGTTTCAAACCCGTAAACATTGAATCATACGATGGCACAACAGATCCTACGGTTTGGATCGAGGACTATCTCCTTCACATCCACATGGCCCGCGGTGATGATCTACACGCCATCAAATACCTCCCACTCAAGGTCAAAGGACCAGCTCGGCATTGGCTCAACAGCTTGCCAGCAGAGTCAATTGGTTGTTGGGAAGACCTGGAAGCCGCATTCCTTGATAACTTCCAGGGCACATATGTGCGGCCACCAGACGCAGATGACCTAAGCCACATAATTCAGCAGCCAGACAAATCGGCCAGACAATTCTGGACATGGTTCTTAACCAAGAAAAATCAAATCGTTGACTGTCCGGATGCAGAGGCCCTTGCAGCCTTCAAACATAACATCCGCGACGAGTGGCCTGCCCAGCACCTAGGACAGGAAAAGCCGAAATCCATGGCAGCCCTCACATCACTCATGACCCGCTTCTGCGCGGGTGAGGACAGCTGGCTAGCTCACAGTAATAACCTGACCAAAAACCCTGGTAGTTTGGATACCAAGGACAGCAATGGCAGGTCGCGTCGCAACAAGCACAAGCGCCGCATTAACAGCGATAATACTGAAGATATGGCAGTCAACGCCGGATTTAGAGGCTCCAAACCCGGTCAGCGGAAAAAAGCCGTTCAAAAGAAATACTCAGGGCCCGTCCAATTTGGACCGCATACTCGATCGCTTGTGCCAGATACATGGCACCATCGAAAAACCAGCCAACCACACCTACAAGGATTGTTGGGTATTCAAGCAGGCAGGCAAGTTAAGTGCCGAACACAATGACAAGGGGCTGCATAGCGATGACGAGGAGGAGCCCCGATCACCGAACAATAGAGGACAGAAGGGCTTTCCCCCACAAGTGCGGACAGTGAACATGATATATGCAACCCACATACCCAAAAGGGAGCGGAAGCGTGCACTAAGGGACGTATACGCGATGGAGCCAGTCGCCCCAAAGTTCAACCCGTGGTCCTCCTGCCCGATCACTTTTGATTGAATGGACCACCCCACTAGCATCCGCCACGGCGGATTCGCCGCATTGGTTCTTGACCCAATCATTGACGGATTTCACCTCACTAGAGTCCTGATGGACGGCGGCAGTAGCCTGAACCTGCTTTACCAGGATATAGTGCGCAAAATGGGCATAGACCCCGCAAGGATTAAATCCACAAAATCGACCTTTAAAGGCGTCATACCAGGTGTAGAAGCCAATTGTACAGGTTCAATTACACTTGAAGTGGTCTTTGGATCCCCGGATAACTTCCGAAGTGAGGAGTTAATCTTCGACATAGTCCCGTTCCGCAGTGGCTATCACGCACTGCTCGGACGAACTGCATTTGCAAAGTTCAATGCGGTGCCGCACTACGCATACCTCAAGCTCAAGATGCCAGGCCCTCGAGGAGTAATCACGGTCAATGGAAACACCGAACGCTCTCTCCGGACGGAGGAGCACACGGTGGCCCTCGCGGCGGAAGTACAAAGCAGCCTATCAAGGCAATTTTTGAGTCCGATTACTCAACATCCGGACACCGTCAAGCGCGCCCGAAGCAACCTACAGCATGACCGCCTAGAACGTTCCGAGCACGCGTAGCAATGCGGCCCCAACCCCAGCCCTCGCGAAATCGCGAGACCAGTACCACGCGTACATAACTACGCTCTGGAGATACCATGGGCATAGGGGAAGGGGCACGACCAAGGCATGCCCAGAATGCGGCTAAACCGCACCAGGGGCTCCCTATTGTGTCATTCCTTCTCTTTTATGTTCTTTTTTTTTCTTATCCTCAGGACTCCGTTTTCCAGAAGCCCTGTCCGGCAGTAGAAACGCCGAACTCACGATGCAACAGCCAGGGAAGCAGAAAAACTACGTCGAGTGTCCAGGTGGTCTCTATTACGAGCAGTATACCTGTTTTACATACCATCCTGTAGATAACCCCTGGAGGGGGACATGTTAAATAGTCCCATCCCTTACTTATCGCACTATTTATATCGTTCTACTTTCATTGCACTATCTTTTGAATAAACAATACATAGCTTCTGCTTATTATTGCTTTTTCCCTTTTTTTCTAAATGTTCATCTACGACATGTTGCACCCGTACAATTTGGTACGGTTAATACACCAGGGGCTTGAGTACCCCAAAACATGGTGTGATAAGTCCGAACACTTTCACAAGTGCGGCACTCCGAACTTATAGCATTATATTAATTGGCTCCGAATCATGTCTTGGGTCAATAGTTGGGTTTGCCCGGCTCCCATGTTTTGGTACCTTACGTTCCGCTATATCGGCTAAGGTAGCGCTGGGAGAACCACTACGATTGTGCCCCCGTTGAGCTGGGTTGAGCACCTCAGTGGAGAAAGCTAAAACTAACCGTCATGATAGGGCGAGAGCCGGTCGCTGTTCGAGAAGTTTTTCGGGTCCCTAAAGACTCATGCAGCTTAGAGCGAGGAGTCGGCATTGTCCGGCCAAAGGCGTGGATAGTGCCCCGAACTCGGTCTTCCGAATATTAGGGGCTTCGCGGAAATTTAAAATTATAGAATTCTATGGCTAAGTGAGAGTGTTCAAGCATTATAGTCCGGTTGCCTCGTTCGTGTGTTGAACGCCACCCTCAAAAGGACCCAAGAATGGGAATAAGAGCGCTCAAGTTTATCCCGAACACCCCAGCACTCGTGGCATGGGGGCTGAAGCCAACGACTCGCCATCTCTCAAATTTGATGAACAGCCACACAGAAGGTAATATTTTAAATTAACAAGCGTTGCTTAGCGCATATGAACAAAGTTTTCAGCGTACAGGATAACAATGCGGGTTTACTCAAAAATTACATCTTTGGAGCATTCACCCGCTATAATGCGGGCACCCTTCAAGACGCCCTTATAATACATCTCGGGCGTGCGATACTCCTTGCCCGGCGGTGGCGGGTCCGTCACAAGCTTCTCAGCGTCCATCTTGCCCCACTGCACTTTAGCACGGGCAAGGGCCCGACGGGCACCCTCAATGCAGGCGGAGTGCTTGATGACTTCAATCCATGGACAGGCATCCACCAGCCGCCGCACCAGAACGAAGTAGCTCCCAGGCATGGCTTCCTTAGGCCACAGCCGAACTATGAGGCCCTTCATGGCCTATTCAGCAACCTTGTGGAGCTCGACCAGCTGCTTCAGCTGGTCGCTCAGGGGCACCGGATGTCCGGCCTCAGCATATTGAGACCAGAACACCTTTTCCGTCGAGCTCCCCTCCTCGGCTCGATAGAACGCGGCAGCATCAGACACACTACGGGGCAGATAGGCGAAAGCTCCTGGAGAGCTCCGGATTCGGGTAAGTAACACATAATTCACTTTTATATGCTTGCTTTGCATAAAGAATGCCTTACCCGCCGCTATCTTCTTTATCGCCTCTATCTCCTGGAGGGCCTTCTGGGCTTCGGCCTTAGCGGCTTTGGCACTCTCAAGAGCCAAGGCAAGCTCGGACTCTCGAGTCTTCAAGTCACGCTCCAAACTCTCGTGTTTCTCCACGAGAGCCTGGAGCTCTTGCCGCACCTCCGCCACCCGCGCCTCCTGCTTCTCTCGCTCGGTGTGCTCCAAGGCTGCACTGCTTTCGGCCTTGGACACCGCCTCCTTCGGGGTCGCCACCTCGTTCGTGGCCCCTGCAATACCCATGTTATTCCTATCATTTTTTGCAACCAAATCCTTTTCTATAAGGTACTACTTTAATAAGGTATTACTTACCTTCATTGTCCTCGAGTTGCTTCTTGGCAAGGCCGAGCTCGTTCTCGGACCGCCCGAGGCTCTGCTTCAATGCATTGACCTCCACAGTTAGTGCGGCAGAGGTCAGCAGCGTAGCCTGCATTCCCATATTGACATATTTCTGTTAGACTCCTGCGTATATCTTTTTAGATCCTCAGCTTGGTTTTTCTTTCTGAACACCAAACTGAGCATCAGGGGCTACTGTCTATGTGGTAATATTCTTACATATCTTAAAAACTTACCTCAAAGCCTGTTAGAAGGCTGGTACAGGCTTCAGTCAGCCCGCTCTTGGCGGACTAAACTTTTTGGATCACCGCACACATAACAGTGCAGTGCTCCTTGTTGATGGAGGCGCCGTTATGCGCCTCCAGCAGATTATCGCCGTAGTCTTGCCCTTCTTATGAAGGGGCTGCCCGCAGGACTCTGGAACCACTGAAGGTTCCGGTACGGAGTCTGGCACAGGGCCGGACTTATGGCCCTCTAGGGTTTTAGCCCCCTTGCGCCCGGAGTCCGGGAGGTCGCCTTGTGGCGCCTCCAGGACCACCTCCTCCTGGTTGGGCCCCTTTTGGGACTCCGCTGCGGTGTCTTCTGCATCGCGAGGGGAGGAGGCCGTCAGAAGTGAAGTGCTATTCACGTCCAACGAACCCAGGGAGCCGCTCGACGAAGCGGGAAGCTCATCCTTGGGCGGGCTACATGGTTGTATTCGGTGTTAGAAGACATTATGCGACAAATAAAAAATCATGAGTTATTTTGGAATCCGGACACTTACGATCTCGCCATGGGCTTGGCCCTCGAGGGCCACTCTTCTTCGCTGTCGTCGGCGTTGGTAGAGTAGTCCGGAGGAAGGGTCCTTCCCTTCTTGGACCCTCTGGCCTCCCCGGTTGGGGAGGCCTTCCTTTTCTTCTCTTCCCCCGTTGGGGAAGAAGCCTCTTTCTTCTCCTCCTCGTCTTCGGGGGAGGAGTCTGCCTCGGAGTCATCGGATGATGAGTCTGATAACACCTGACGACGGGAACTCTTTCGAGTTCCCGTGGCCTTCTTCTTGGCCTTTTTCTCCGGCACCACATGAGGTGCCGGAACCAGCAGCCCCGTCAAGTGGGCGTGCGCTGGGTCTTCTGGCAAAGGAGTCGGACAGTTAGCCTGCTCGGCCTTCTTCAGCCAGTCCTGTCAAAGGTGAGGGAGTTTAGATCCCGCATAGTGTCAAACTATGAAAAAGTGTCCTGTAAAGGGTAAAATAGCTTACCTCATCGGCTTTACGCCGCGAGCTAAATCTGCGATCTTCGGTAGCGGATGTGGGAGCCTCAGCGCCCTTGAACAGCACCTTCCAGGCATCTTCGTATGTAGTGTCAAAGAGCCTGCTCAAGGTTTGATGTTGTGCTGGATCAAACTCCCACAATTTGAAGGCCCGTTGTTGGCACGGGAGGATCCGGCGTATGAGCATGACCTGGACTACGTTGACAAGCTTGAGATTCTTGTTCACCAGCTTTTGGACGCAGGCTTGGAGTCCGGTCAGCTCTTCTGAATCTCCCCACGTTAGGCCCGTCTCTTTCCAGGAGGTAAGCCATGTGGGGAAACCAGATCGGAATTCGGGGACCGCCGCCCATTTGGGGTCGCGTGGCTCGGTGATGTAGAACCACCCCGATTGCCACCCCTTTATTGTCTCCACAAAGGAGCCCTCGAGCCATAGGACGTTGGCCATTTGGCCCGCCATGGCACCTCCGCACTCCGCTTGGCGGCCGCCCACTACCTTCGGCTTGACGTTGAAAATCTTCAGCCATAAGCCGAAGTGGGGCTGGATGCAGAGGAAGGCCTCACACACGACGATGAACACCGAGATGTTGAGGATGAAGTTCGGGGCCAGATCGTGGAAATCTAGTCCATAGTAGAACATGAGCCCCCGGACAAATGGGTGAAGTGGAAAACCTAGTCCGCGGAGGAAGTGGGTGAGGAACACCACCCTCTCATGGGGCCTGGGGGTAGGAAGGAGTTGCCCCTTGTCGGGGAGCCGGTGCGCGATGTCGCTGGATAAGTATCCGGCCTTCTGCAGCTTTTTGACTTGTTCCTCTGTTACGGAGGAGACCATCCACTTGCCTCCTGCTCCGGACATGGCTGGGGAAGGTTGAGGCGAGATGTGCGGACTTGGGCGCTGGAGCTCTAGTGCGCCGAAATGGATGAGCAAAGGAGGAAGAAGGCGTAGGTAAAAAGATGGATACTTATCCCCTTATATGGACGGACAAAACTATGCGTCCCCACCAGCCTGATAAAACTCGCCTATCTCCCAAGCACCATAATCAATGGCGCGGTTGGGTTACCCACATCCATATTGATGAGAATCCCGGAATAAGGGGACACGATCTCTGCTTTGAAAGACGTGCCAAGGAAACCACCTCGCTAAACGCGCTGAGGTGGGATAGTAAAAACGATTCCAGTAAAGGCTTGGCCATTATATGACGTCACGCCGCAATATGCGTCAGCAGATTAAATTTGTGTAAAGATTATTTTCTCTACGGTGGTATGTGGAACTTATTTTGCAGAGCCGGACACTATCCTTGTGTTCAAAATCTTCTATGAAGTATTCGGAGGAGGAACCCACCTTGCAATGCCGAAGACAATATGCGTGCCGGACTCGTCGTCATTGAAGCCTGGTTCAGGGGCTACAGTGGGAGTCCTGGATTAGGGGGTGTCCGGATAGCCGAACTATCACCGTTGGCCGGACTCCTAGACTATGAAGATACAAGATTGAAGACTTCGTCCCGTGTCCGGATGGGACTTTCCTTGGCGTGGAAGGCAAGCTTGGCGATACGGATATGTAGATCTCCTACCATTGTAACTGACTCTGTGTAACCCTAACCCTCTCCGGTGTCTATATAAACCGGAGGGTTTTAGTCCGTAGGACGAAGAACAATCATACCATAGGCTAGCTTCTAGGGTTTAGCCTCTCTGATCTCGTGGTAGATCTACTCTTGTACTACCCATATCATCAATATTAATCAAGCAGGAGTAGGGTTTTACCTCCATCGAGAGGGCCCGAACCTGGGTAAAAACATCATGTCCCTTGTCTCATGTTATCATCCGCCTAGACGCACAGTTCGGGAACCCCTACCCGAGATCCGCCGGTTTTGACACCGACACTAGGCCTGCCACCCGCTTCCCCAATGGCTCCTCTGGCAGCAGTGGCGATGCTTGGGAGTCCAGCGGCTCTCCCGAGCTCTTCGCGGCTCCAGAGATGATCGACGACAGCTACATGCCCCCGAGCATGCATCGTGCTTGGAGCAAGGCGGCTGCATCAGGCCGCCGGCGCAGCTGATCTGGATGGGATTGGCACCGGCCTCCCGTGGCCCACTGTTGATCATGGCGTCGGCCATGGGGGCATGTGTAGTTAGGGCTCCTTATGATTCGTGCCTATTATTCCTTGCGAGGAACCAAGAAAACACCCCGTGGGTGCATGTAAAGGGTCAGCCATGTCTTTTGTCGATATTATCCTTATTATGGAGTGGTGTAAGTGCATGTCCTGCTTCGGCTCGGCTCCTCCTTTCTGACCTCACGACGACTTGTTGCTCTACGCTGACAGGTCCCGGTCCCCAGGCAGGCTTCAGCCGTCGCTGGTATGCCAGGTCACGATGTCGTGGTCAAGGCCAGGAGGTGAGCGGCCCGAGGTCCAGTAAGAGCCCCTGAGGCGCGATGCTCAGGAGGTCCCCTTTAGCGCTCAAGCAGCCGCCAAAAGGTGAGAAAGGGAAAGGCAACGTCGCCGTCGCAGAGCCGCATTAAGTGGAGGTTTTGTATCACATGAATTAGCTATTCCAGGGGAGAGACTTATCTCAAAAGCGTGGAGCTGTCTGCTCGCGAGGCGCCGGACTCACGCGTCTGCAACTGGTATGTAGCTGGGTTAGGCCTTCGCGAGCTTCCCCTCTCTTCCCTACACTCTCCTTCGTGCTCTACGTCCTCAGGTCCCGGCCCTCAAGCGAGCTCAGTCGCCGCTGGTATGCCAGGTCGCGATGCCGTGGACAAGGCCAGGGGGTGAGGGCTGGAGAGCCAGTAAGAGCTCCAGAGTCGTGATGCTCAGGATCCCCGCTTTTAACGCGCGATCGGATCACGCAGGCAAGAGAGAAAGTGAGCTCGCGATGCCTCCCGTTTTAGGCCTCAAGTAATCCCTGTAAACCAACACGAGAAAAGCACAGGTTGCCATTACGATTATCGGCCGGCCATTGGTTGCTCTGAGAGTGTGGTGAGGGCACTAAGGGCCTGGTGAGGTGACACTTGCGGGGTTGCCGCGGGCCAGAGCTTGACCACTCAGATTTGTCGATGTTGCAGGGACAGACCCATGCACAAGCATCGTGCCAGCGCGAGCGGCTCCAAAGGTAGGTGTCAATCGAGCAGGCAATTATCACAGGCAGGTTAAGCATGAAAGGCAAATCAGCTTAGATAAAAGCAGGAAGGGTACATGCCACTGGGTCAGGCCCGAGCGGCTTGGGGATGATGCAGTGCGAGGGGCGCCCCCGGCAGGGTAAACTAACGATATAAGCAAAAGGGATACACGCCGCAGGGACAAACCCACACGACCTGGGAATGATGCAGCCCTGAGGGTGCTCCCAGCTGAAATGAACTCCAAAGATGTCACCTGGTACCGTTGTAGAGGGGGTGTTGAAGCAGCTGAAGATACGTGGTGATGAGGCCGGCCCTCACGAGCCACCGGAGCCCTGAGTCTCGGGAGGCTTTGGGGGTCCAGGCGGTTCCTCGAGGACCATCTCCATCTCCGCCAGGATCGCATGGTGCCTAGCCTCCTGAGCTGACAGTATGCTCCACAGAAGGCGCTGGTGAGCGGCGGCCATGTTCGGCAGACCGAAAGGCATGCGAACATAGCTGTGCGGCGGGCCCTCGCAGCGTCCCACGCGCGAAGGCCAGAGGCGCTCCTGAGACGCGACTCGGCTGAGGCCTAGGTAGTCGATGCAGATGCACAGCCCGCCATCCTCACCTGGATGGGGAGCTACGCTAGGTAGGCGACGATCGCCGCGTATGACTCTTAATTCCTGAAGCTCCTGAGTGGCCTTGGTGATGAACTCCTGAGGGTTGGGCCTCCCTTGCCCCGTGCCTTCCTGAGTGAAACATGCCGTAAGGCACACCTCCAAGTGGTGCCCGAGCGCCTCCCTCGTGGTCTTGGCAAAGTCTGAGGCCCTCCAGAAGGGAGCCCCCGAGCTCTGCCCGAGGAGGGCACCGGGCGCACCTTCCTATGCGATGCAGGGAGGCGCCCCTTGCATGGGCGCAGATCCTGACGCAACGCCTCTGGAGATGCCAACCTCCTGAGTCCTTGAGCTGGGCAATGTCTTCTTCTTTTTGGGAACTGCTTCGGGAGGATTCTCGCTCCTGTTGTCTGGGTCTTTGATTGATGCAGCTTGGAAGGCGCGCTCGAGGGAGCATACCGCATCCTTCTCCTCACAGGGGACTGTGATGATTCCAGTGCTTCCTGGCATCTTGAGGACATTGTAGCCATGGTGGGTCACTGCCATGAACTTGGCCAGGGCCGGATACCCGAGGATGGCATTGTATGGCAGACGAATGTGGGAAACGTCGAAGTCAATGAGCTCGGTGCGGTAGTTCTTGCGTTGTCTGAAAGTGACAGGGAGGCGGGCCTGCCCTATTGGAGTAGTGGAGCCATCAGTAACTCCTGAGAAAGTCTTGGTTGGTTGAAGTTGATCATATGGCACTTGAAGGCTGTTGAACATCTCGGCGGACAGGACGTTGAGTCCTACGCCGCCATCAATAAGGGCCCTGGTAACTTGCACGTTGCTGATGACTGGGGAATAGAGCATTGGGAGGATGCCGACCGTAGCCACACACTTGAGTTGATTCGCTGAGCTGAAAGTGATGGCGCACGTCGATCACCTGAGAGGGCGTGTGGCTTCGAGCTTGGGGAGGACTGCATTCACCTCGCGAGCAAACTGCTTGAAGATGCGCTGAGAGGCTGGGGCCTGGGCACCGCCCAGGATGCAAGCAATAGCACGTGGCTCCTGGAAGCCCCCAGCCCCCTCGGCCTAGTGGTGGTCATCATTCCTTCTTGGCAGTGGTGGTAGAGGACAAAGGCATGCGTTACCCTGCTGGCGATCCTCGCAAGGCTGATCCCTCCAAGCCCCCTCGCGAGGCCGGTCCTACCAGCGATCTTCGCGAGGTCGGTCACGCCACTTCTGGCGAGGGCCTCGGTCGTCCCATCGTCCTCCACCTCTTCGTCCTCGGCCGTAGCCCCAGTCGTTGCGCTTGGGGCGTCGACCGATGCATCCTTCTCGAATGGTTCTGAGCTCCTAGCATTCATTGTGGGTGTAGAGGTTGTGGTAGGTGTAGAATCGGTAGCCTTTGGACGACTCTGGCTGGTCCCTACCGCACTTCGTGTCTGGTTCTGCCGCGAGTATGGCTGCTCCTTTGCGCTTCACGTCCTTGGCCTTGGCTTTCTTCTCTTCTGGGTCGGCAGCTGGAAGCTCGAGGAGGGAGAGGCGCCCCTTCTCAGCTTGCACACACTTGGTCACCAGGTTGAACAGCTCCAGAGAGGTGCACAGGTCCTTGTGGATGGCGACCTCCTCCTTCATCTTGACGCCGCGGACGCCGTCAGAGAACGCCGAGATGATGGCCTCCTCAGTGACCTTGGGAATCTTGAGGCGAGCGTTGTTGAAACATTGGATGTACTTTTGTAGGGTCTCTCCAGGCTGCTGCTTGATGCGTCCCAGGTCACCCACGACCAGAGGACGGTCGCGAGTGCCCTCGAAGTTGGCGAAGAAATGGTTGTGCATCTCATCCCAAGAGAAGATCGATCCAGGAGGCAGGTTTAGGAGCCAGGTGCGGGCACCATCCTTGAGTGCCATGGGAAACTAGTTCGCCATGACCTTCTCATCTCCGTTGGCCGCCTTGATGCCAAGCTCATAGAGCTGCAGGAACTCTGCAGGGTCGGCAGTGCCGTCGTAGCGAGGAGGAATATTTGGCTTGAACTTGCCTGGCCAGGAGACGCTGCACAGCTCGGTGGTGAAGGCACGGCAGCCTACCATGGCCACCGAAGCCTTTTGCAGACGCGGGGCTTGCTCTTGATGGTTCCTGCGTGCCGCCGTCAGGGGCAGCACGGGGTCTTGACGCGCTGGTGCGGGGAGCACGCGAGCGCCTTCTTGAGGCCGAGGGATCTCTTGGCAGCTCCTTCCTTGTCGCGCGGGCGTTGGACGCGGTGGGTCTTGTCCAGGGGCCACGCGCCTTGGGGCCAGGGTGCCTTCTTGGGGAGGAGGTGGCGGAGGCACCTCCTGAGCTGCATCGCCCATGCAGGACGGAGGGCGAGGCAGCAAGAGGGATGGCGCAGGAGAGCCCCCTGTGGCGCTGACGGGCTCGGTGATGCGAGCGAGCCACTCCTTGTAGAGGTCATCGATGGGGCGGTAGTGCAGGAGCTCGCATGCTAGGAGCAACGCGGCCTGTGCGTCCGTGGGAGCGTGACGAGTGTGAGACGACGAACCGGCTGGAGTTAGCGACGGAGTGGCGATGCGGCCTTCCCGCTGCACCGAGGGATGCAGCAATGATGCTTGCTGCTTGTTCCCTGCTGGGCCAGTGGCGGCGTTGGTGGCAGGCGACGGAGAATGATGAGGAGGCCCACCGATGGGAGCCGTCTGAGCGACGTGGGCGGTGAGAGTAGCTCGACGCTCGGCGCGAGCTCGGCGAGCGTCCGCCATGGATGCAGCGAAACCATGGAACACATAACCGCGGAAAGAAGATTCTGGCGCACCCCTACCTGGCGCGCCAAATGTCGGATATCGGGTTCCGGCAAAACCCTTAAGGTTTGAACTCTAGGGTGCGCACAAAGATCTACTCCCTATCGATCCACGCCCCAAAACCCACCGCGAATCTAGGCTAGCACGATGAACAACACAAGGGACACAAGGTTTATACTGGTTCGGGCCACCGTTGTGGTGTAATACCCTAATCCAGTGTGTGGTGTGGTGGATTGCCTCTGTGGCTGATGGTGAACAATACAGAGGAAGAACAGCCTCGCGAGGGGTGTTCTTGAGCTGGTGCAGTGTTCTACTTGGGAAGGATCCGATGCCTTTCTACTGTGGTGGCTATCTCTATTTATAGAGGCCTTAGTCCTCATCCCAAATATTTAGCGGGAAGGGAGCCAACAATGGCCATTTTGAAGGGGGACAACTAGTACAAGCTATCCTGACTAAAGTTGGTCTTTATCTGCCAAAGGCACTGGTGATGACACCGTCTTGGGCTCCACGATGATCTTCGTCCTGCCGCTCTGCTAGTCTTGGTCTCGTTGCACTGATATGGAAACCTTTGCTTGATGCCTCGGTACTCCGCGCCTGCGCTCGCCCCCTTTGCACCAAAGAGGAAACGAGGACACTGCACTGGCTGGCGCCCGCCTGGTCTTGATCTTCATGGCTTGCGTCACGAGCACCTCGCGAGGTACTCCTTGCCTTGATCTCTCCGCCTCCTCGCGAGCCTGCCTAGTGAGGCCGCCCCTGAGGAAACCTTGTGTCGTCCACCCCGCGAGGCTTGGCCCCTCGCGAGGGTCTTGAGTGTTTATTGATGAAGACGAGCCGTACTGGGCCACTGCTTGAGCCATGCTGCAGGCCGCAGGCAGGCAAGTCTGAGGACCCCGTTCCCAGAACGCTGACAAATATTGTTCTAACGGATCAGTAGGAGGCACGACAATAGAAGCAAGACCAATAATCTCATCCTTACTAGGCAATTCTTTATCATGGGGTCGTCTAGGAAACTTAGCAAAATTAAACTCATGAGACATATCCCCTAAGCCAATCGTAACAACATCCTTTTCGCAATCTATCCTAGCATTAACAGTATTCAAGAAGGGTCTACCAAATATAATGGGACAAAAGTCATCTTGTGGGGAACCAAGAACAAGAAAATCAGCAGGATATTTAACTTTCCCACATAAGACTTCAACAACTCTAACAATCCCAAATGGTGAAATAGTATCTCTATTGGCAAGCTTAATTGTAACATCAATATCTTCTAACTCAGCGGATGCAATATCATGCATAATTTCTTCATATAAGAAAAAAGGTATTGCACTAGCACTAGCACCCATATCACATAAGCCATGATAACAATGATCTCCTATTTTAACAGAAATAACAGGCATGCCTAGAACAGGTCTATGTATCTTAGCATCTGGTTTAGCAATATTAGCAGCTTCATCATAGAAGTAAATAACATGCCCATCTATATTATCATCCAAGAGATCTTTAACCATAGCAATACTAGGTTCAACTTTAATTTGCTCAGGAGGTGTATATGTTCTAGTATTACTCTTACGAACCACAGTTGAAGCTTTAGCATGATCCTTTATCCTAACAGGAAAAGGTGGTTTCTCAACATAAGTAGTAGGAACAATAGGATCATTATAAGTGATAGTCTTTTCTTCAATTGTAACAGGTGCAACTACTTTTACTTCAATGGGAGGATTATATTTAAACCACTTCTCCTTAGGGAGGTCAACGTGGGTAGCAAAAGATTCACAGAAAGAAGCTACTATCTTAGAGTCAAGTCCATATTTAGCGCTAAATCCACGAAAAGCATCGGTATCCATAAAAGATTTAACACAACCAAACTTAGGTGTCATACCTGACTCCTTAGCATCGTCAGAACCCCAATCTTCAGAGTTGCGTTTAATTCTTTCCAATAAATCCCACTTGAATTCAATAGTCTTCAGCATATAAGAACCAGCACAGGAAGTATCAAGCATGGTGCGATCATTGAGAGAAAGTCGAGCATAAATTTTTTGAATAATCATATCTCTTGAGAGCTCATGATTGGGGCATGAATATAACATTGACTTAAGTCTCCCCCAAGCTTGAGCGATGCTTTCTCCTTCGCGAGGCCAGAATTTATATATGTAATTACGATCACGATTACCAAGATGCATAGGATAGAACTTCTGAATGAAATTCCAATTTCAATCGTTTATAGTTCCAAGATCCCGTATCATCACATAGCCTATAGCATGTCAATGCGTCTCCCTTCAAAGATAAAGGGAAGACCTTCCTCTTAACAATATCATCGGGTATACCCGCAAGCTTAAATAATCCACAAAAACTTCATCCACATAGATAAGGTGTAAATCGGGATGCAATGTTCTATCTCCTGCAAACGGATTAGCTAGCAGTTTCTCTATCATACCCGAAGGAATTTCAAAGTAAACATTTTCAGTAGGTTCAGTAGGTTGAGGAGAAACTCTTTGCTCTATTGGTCGGGGCGAAGATGCCCCGAACAAGCCCCTCAAAGGATTAGTTTCCATAGTAACAAGTGACAGAAAATTTCAGCACACTATATAAATGTTTCATTACCAAGTTCCACTCACCAAAGGCGCTTCACTCCCTGGCAATGGCGCCAGAAAAGAGTCTTGATGACCCACAAGTATAGGGGGTTAATCTCCATCAACATCTTCACCAGCACCATCTCCTCTCAAAACTCTAGTTCATCTCTTATATCCAATCTTGTATCAAAACCACAAATTGGTACTTGTGGGTTGCTAGTAGTGTTGATTACTCCTTGTAGTTGATGCTAATTGGTTTACTTGGTGGAAGATCATATGTTCAGATCCTTAATACATATTAATACTCCTCTGATCATGAACATGAATATGCTTGGTGAGTAGTTATGTTTGTTCCTGAGGACATGGGTGAAGTATTGCTATTAGTAGTCATGTGAATTTGGTATTCGTTTGATATTTTGATGAGATGTATGTTGTCTCTCCTCTAGTGGTGTTATGTGAACGTCGACTACATGACACTTCACCATTATTTGGGCCTAGAGGAAGGCATTGGGAAGTAATAAGTAGATGATGGGTTGCTAGAGTGACAGAAGCTTAAACCCTAGTTTATAAGTTGCTTCGTAAGGGGCTGATTTGGATCCACTAGTTTCATGCTATGGTTAGGTTTACCTTAATACTTCTTTTGTAGTTGAGGATGCTTGCAATAGGGTTAATCATAAGTGGGATGCTTGTCCAAGAAAGGGTAGTACCCAAGCACCGGTCCACCAACATATCAAATTATCAAAGTAACGAACGCGAATGAGCGTGATGAAACTAGCTTGACGATAATTCCCATGTGTCCTCGGGAGCGCTTTTCTCATTATAAGAAATTGTCCAGGCTTGTCCTTTGCTACTAAAAGGATTTGGGCCACCTTGCTGCACCTTATTTACTTTCATTGCTTGTTACCCATTACAAATTATCTTATCACAAAACTATCGGTTACCTACAATTTCAGTGCTTGCAGAGAATACCTTACTGAAAACCGCTTGTCATTTCCTTCTGCTCCTCGTTGGGTTCGACACTCTTACTTATCGAAAGGACTACGATAGACCCCCTATACATGTGGGTCATCATATCTCCGAACCAAGAAGTTGGAGTGTTTCCGTATACTATGTTAAATAAGAAACATTTAGTATCTTCGGAAACCAGACAATCCGGTCATATTGCTCGAACAGACAAAATGTGTTCGGGGAGTTATGTTATATTACTATTTAACATAAGAAACATCTTCCAAGAAAAATAGTTCCATTAGGGGTTCCTTTCCTTGGGTTGGCATACTAAATTATGCATGCCTAGGCTTGTATCTGAATTACAGGCACCCGCTTCCTTATTTGCTTGAAAAAATAGTCCGTCATTTATTTGCCGACCAATTATTCCCTTAAGAATGCTAGCTTTCGGCTTCACCCGTCTGAGGTACAGATCTGGATAACCTGGTTGTAACAATCGCAAAGGTGCTCCCTTTACACCCTAGCCGAACAATCGGGAACGTAGGGTATAAGCACAAGAGCGAGGCAACCCAGCTTGGCAAAAACTTAAGTCATAGAGGTTCATATAATGGAAAAAGTTGTATAGAAACAACCAACATAGACGATGGAAGATATAAGCTTTTAATAATATGCTTCGTTAGAGAAGCCCCCATGTATAGTGGGGAGTATACATTTAAAGATGTGTACCCCGAATAGTGCGGTTGATTCGAACATACATTGAGAAGGAAAAGGAAAAAAACAAAAGGAGAAAAAAAAGGAAAAACCTAGTCCAAGTAGGACCTAAGGAGGCCGAACTACGCGTAGAATCTTCGGAGTCGGGCAGCGTTCCATGGGTTCGGCTCAAGGTGATTATCTGCTGCTTTGCGAAGGTGATAGGCTCCTCCAGTAAGGACTTCATCTATGATGAAGGGGCCCTCCCATTTTGGTTTGAGCTTGTCTTTTTTATTTTCTGGGAGGCGTAAAAAAATATCTCCGACATTGTATGTCTTAGCCCGCACTTATCTGCTTTGGTAATGCCTGGTGTTGTTGATAAAATGCAGAACAAGCCTTAGCAACATCGCACTCCTCTTCAAGTACGTCTAAGTCATCCTGCCGATCTAATTCGGCCTGTCACTCTTCATACATGCGCACTCGAGGTGAGTCATGAATAATGTCACAGGGCAATACGGCCTCTATGCCATACACCATAAAGAAGGGTGTGTATCCGATCGTTCGATTGGGTGTGGTCCGGAGTCCCCAGAGTACGGAATCGAGTTCCTCAACCCAGTGCTTGTCTGATTCTCGTAAGGAGCGCACCAATCTGGGCTTAATGCCACTCATGATCAGACCATTGGCCCGTTCGACTTGGCCATTTGTTTGAGGGTGGTATACGGATGCATAGTCGAGTTTAATGCCCAACTTAGCGCACTAGGTTTTCACCTCGTCGGCTGTAAAATTGGAGCCATTATTAGTGATGATACTGTGCAGGACTTTAATATCAGGGTGGTACTACGCCGGATATAAAGTCAAACACTGGACCTGCCTCAGCTGCTTTTACTGGTTTGGCCTCTATCCATTTAGTGAATTTATACACCATTACCAGCAAGTATTTCTTTTTGTGGCTTCCCCCTTTAAGGGGACCAACCATATCAAGCCCCCAGACCACGAAGGGCCAGGTGATGGGGATTGTTTTTAATGTGGTGGGAGGCATGTGACTTTGATTGGCGAAAAGTTGGCAGCCCACACAACGTTGGACAAGGGCTTGAGCGTCTGCTCGGGCCGTAGGCCAGAAAAAGCCTATCCGGAAAGCCTTGCTTACGGGGGTTCGGGCTGTGGCGTGATGACCACCCAGACCAGCATGTGTTTCTGCCAAGAGTTGCCTTCCCTCCTCTTCGGAGATGCACCTTTGGAGGACTACGGTAGTGCTCTTTTTGTACAATTCACCCTCATGCACTTTGAGGCTTTAGAGCGCCGAACTATGCAACAAGCTTCATTCTGATCGTCGGGAAGCTCCTACCTATTAAGGTAGGCCGAGAATGGTTCAGTCCATGGAGCGATAACAGCCATGATCTCATGAGCATAGGGTGTTATCTCGATATTTGGACCCCCGACGGTACCTGCATTGCATTCGGCGGCTGGGGGTGTGACCAGGTCCGCACTATCTTGTCTGCTCTCACCCTGCCATACTACGGATGGCTTGAAGAGCCTTTCCATGAAAGTTTTAGGTGGCACAGGGTCATGGTTAGCGCCCATACGAGCAAGGATGCCAGCTGCCCGGTTACTGTCTCGAGCGACATGATGAAACTCAAGTCCCTCGAACCGAGCTGATATTTTTAATATGGTGTTTTGATATGCCGCCATTTTTTGGGTCCTTTGCATCGAACTCTCCATTGACCTGGGATATTGCGAGGTTTGAATCACCACGCACCTGTAGGCGTTGTATACCCATGGAGACAACCATGCGAAGACCATGTAGAAGCGCCTCATATTTGGCTACATTGTTGGAGTCCGTATACATGATTTGTAATACATAGCGGACTGTATCCCCGGTAGGGGATGTTAGGACGACGCCAGCCCCTAGTCCGGCAAGCATTTTGGAGCCGTCAAAGTACATAGTCCAATTGTAGTATGAACTATACTCTTTAGGGAGTCCGGCTTATGTCCATTCAGTGACAAGGTCGGCTAACACCTGGGATTTAATAGCCCGGCGTGGCTTGTATATTATTTTGAATGGTAAAAGCTCGATGGCCCATTTAGCTATGCGGCCAGTGCCATCCCTGTTGTTGATAATGTCGTTAAGTGGTACTTCTGATGCCACTGTGATCGAACACTCTTGAAAATAGTGTCACAGTTTTGGGATGCCATGAAGACCGCATAGGCTATCTTTTGGTAGTGAGGGTATCGAGATTTGCAAGGTGTAAGGACCTCTGATACATAATAGACTAGCTTTTGGGTGGGGAATTTATGTCCCTCTTCCCCTCGCTCGACGACGAGCACGACACCGACTACTTGGTTAGTTGTCGAAATGTACAATAACATAGGCTCACCAACACATGGGGCATCAATGATTGGATTGCTTGCGAGTAAGGCCTTGATTTCTTCCAATCTGGCTGTAGCAACGTCCGTCCATTCAAAGCTATCCGTGCAACGTAGTAGCTTGTAGAGTGCTAATGTGAAAGGATCAAGAAGAAGTGTCTAGAGGGGGGGTGATTAGACCCTCAAGAAACAAAGTTGGCAGTTCTTAAGTTTGAGGTGGTAGATCAACACAATTTCAAGCAAACACATTACAATTCAAGCAAGCCTGCAAAGAATATATGAGCACCGGAAAGTAAAGCATGCAACTTGCAAGAAAGTAAAGAGATGGGATTGGAGTGTGCAAACGCAATTGGAGACATAGATGTTTTTGGCGTGGTTCCAATAGGTGGTGTTATCGTACATCCACGTTGATGGAGACTTCAACCCACAGAGGGTAACGGTTGTGCGAGTCCACAGAGGGCTCCACCCACGAAGGGTCCACGAAGAAGCAACCTTGTCTATCCCATGATGGCCATCGCCCATGAAGGACTTGCCTCACTAGGGTAGATCTTCATGAAGTAGGCGATCTCCTTGCCCTTACAAACTCCTTGGTTCAACTCCACAATCTTGACGGAGGGTCCCAAGTGACACCTAACCAATCTAGGAGACACCACTCTCCAAAAGGTAATAGATGGTGAGTTGTTGATGAACTCCTTGCTCTTGTGCTTCAAATGATAGTCTCCCCAACACTCAACTCTCTCTCACAGATTTGGCTATGGTGGAAAGATGATTTGAGTGGAAAACAAGTTGGGGAAGGCTAGAGATCAAGATTCATATGCTAGGATTGAAATATCTTGGCCTCAACACATGAGTAGGTGGTTCTCTCTCAGAAAATGAGTATTGGAAATGTAGGTTTCTTCTGATGGCTCTCTCTCCATGAATGAAGAGTGGGTGGAGGGGTATATATAGCATCCACACAAAATCTAATCATTACACACAGATTCCCAAACTCGGTGGGACCGAATCAACAAACTCAGTCATACCGATTTAGTTCAAAATGTGAACGTTAGGATTTTCGGTGGGACCGATATAGTCATCTCGGTGGGACCTATGTGCAAGGGTTAGGGTAAAACCTCAACTCGGTTTGACCGATTACTCAAACTTGATGGGACCGATTTTAGTAATAAGTAAATACAGGATTGGTTAGGCAAACTCGGTGGGACCGACTACACCAACTCGGTTAGACCGAAAGTGTTGCACCAGTTCACAGAGAGATTGCAAGCCCATCTCGGTGAGACCGAGATCCCATCATTGAGACCGAAGTAACTAGGGTTTGGCAGTGGCTGAATATGATGAAACTCGATGGCGTCGGATAGATCAAATCGGTGGGGCCGAGTTTGACATTTGGGTTTAGGACATATGTGGATGTGAGAAAGTGGCTGAGGGTTTTTGGAGCATATCACTAAGCACTTTGAGCAAGCAAGCCATTAAGCAACACCTCATCCCCTTTTAATAGTATTGGCTTTCCTATGGACTCAATGTGATCTTGGATCAATGAAATGAAAGTGCAGAGTCTTGAGCTTTTGCCAATATTTGTCCTTAGCATCTTGAAGGGGTTCCACATCCTCTTGTCCATGTCCATGCCACTCCAATGTTGAACTTATCTGAAATACACTAGGTAGAAGTATTAGTCTAACAAGAGATATGTTGTCATGAATTACCAAAATCACCAAGGGAGCACTTGTGCTTTCAATCTCCCCTTTTTTGGTAATTGATGACAACATACATCAAAGCTTTAGATAAAGATATAAAGAAATAGCAAGTAAAGCTTTGGAAGGACATGCAACATGCATTGGCTCCCCCTACATGTATGCAATCATGTGATGATAGATAATAAGAGTATGAGAATGCATAAACATGTCAGAGCAGGCAATGAGTTATATGTGTCTTGGCTATATGCATTAGAGCAAATGATATGGATGAAATTATACCTTCATGTTCATGAGTCTCTCTTGCAAACAATATGTACCATAGCAAGAGATCTTCATGCACATGAGTGTGATGCATATACTTACCTTGTGGTCTTGAGCTAGCTTGAAGAAGATGTACCTGGGTAAACAAGGTTAGATAACACAAGAACATCTACTAGATAGAGCAAGAACTGAAGAGCACAAGATTACCAAGACTGGGATGACATGTAGAGTGTGAGTACTAGGTACTCTATTTGGATATTGACATGTCCCCAAGAATAAAAGATATGCAAAGAATTCCAAAGATTTTCTTCCCTTAGATGTCTTTCTCCCCCTGAATCTGACATGGGATAATGGGAGTAGATAGGGTAGCAGAAAATCAGAAAATCAGAGCAAACAAGAAAATAACCAGAGCAGATAAAGTCATAACATATACTATCATGTCTTTCCCCTCTTGAAGACATAAGACAACTTTCCTCTTAAGAGTAAGAGCATCAGGAGAAGCTTTTATGAGTGCATTTCTCTTATGTGATAAGCTTTGATGTGCTCTCTCTCCCCCTTTGACATCAATTTCCAAGAAGGGACTTCTGGAGCATGAGTCAAGTAGGTTTGGTCCTGGAGTCACATTACAAAGCCACATGTAATATATGATGCTGGTAGAGGACAAGTTACAAAGAGTGGAGCTAGGACAAATATGCAGAAGGCAAGTGACATCGAGTTTGTCTCGGGACTGAAATCGGTGACACCGAGTTGATTCGTTTCAGCCAAAGAAACCAATCCAGTGAGACCGAGTTCAACCCAGAGAGTAACTTTTGGTCACCTCAGCTCACTAGGAAAATAAGATCTCACAAGGATATGCAAGGAATTAACTGAATGATTTGCAATGTATTGGATGCAGGGAAATGCAGAAAAAAAAACAGAGAAAAGAAAAGAAAAGAAATCTAGATGAAGTTTTTTTTTTGAAAGGGGAACTAACATGCATGAGACAAATGCAAGGGCACAAAGAAACAACAGAGAACTTCATCTAGAATGGGTCGGCGACAAAGTCACCTATGTTAGAGTATATTGACTTAGGAGTCAAGTGAAGCCACTTGATCATAGGTCATACTCATCGTTTAAGCTCAAAATGGGGTTGCCATTTTAGTTTAAGCATTTTGATGTACTCTCATTTTGTTGAGTTTCTTTGACCCATGTCTTGGGGTTAAGCTTCTCTAAGATGGAATGACATACATTGGGTGGTGGTGATCTTGGTCATGTAGTTGAACTTGTGTAGGATGCTTGAGTTGATGTAGATCATCAAGAGTTGGGAGCACCACTTGTAGTTGAAGTTCATCTTCCTACATGGGTTAGTCTTGCAAGGAATAGCACTTGTTTATCCAAAATGACAGTCATGAAATTTGATATAGGATTTTGTCAAAGGATATATTGAATGGATTCGTGCCTCCCCGTCTTCATCCACCACTTTGTAGTGACTTGGAGATGTAGATATTGCTAAAAATGTGATTGAGCTGCAATCTCATAGAGTTGGGTTCTTCCAAGTTCCTACAAGGGTTAGATAGCATGCAAGAGTACAAGAATATCCAAGACATATGATCATCATCATAAGAGAATTGTCAAGGATTAGTCATAGTAAGGCTCATGCCTTGCATGCATCCACATGGAGTTTCTACTCCAAATTTGAGGCATAAATGATGTTCAATTCACCTCTCAACCTGCAAAAACACTTTCTCATCAAGTGGTTTAGTGAATATATCCGCCAATTGCTTGTCGGTACGAACATGCTTAAGTTTTATATCTCCCTTAGCAACATGATCTCGAATGAAATGATGATGAACTTCAATATGCTTAGTTCAAGAATGTTGCACGGGATTATGAGCAATCTTAATTGCGCTCTCATTGTCACAAAGCAATGGAACATGTTTCACATATATCCCATAATCTTTAAGAGGTTGGGTCATCCAAAGTAATTGAGCACAACATGAACCAGCGGCAATGTATTCCGCTTCGGCGGTGGATAAGGATACCGAGTTTTGTTTCTTGGAGGACCAAGACACAAGAGATCTACCAAGAAATTGACAAGTACCCGAAGTGGACTTTCTATCAACCTTGTCACTGGCATAGTCCGAGTTGGAGTAGCCAACAAGATCAAAAGAACACCTCTTAGGATACCAAATGCCAAAATTCGGTGTATGTATTAAGTATCTCACTATCCTTTTCACAGCCTTGAGATGACACTCTTTGGGGGCTGCTTGATATCGTGCACACATGCACACACTTAGCATGAAATCGGGACGGGATGCACATAGATATAACAATGAACCAATCATAGAGCGGCAAACCTTTTGGTCAACTGGTTCACCATCCTTTGTCAAGTCAAGATGTCCACTAGTAGGCATGGGGATATTCATACCTTTGCATTCTTGCATGTTGAACTTCTTGAATAAGTCCTCGGTATACTTCGTTTGAGAGATAAAGGTTCCTTCCTTAGTTTGCTTGATTTGCAAACCGAGAAAGAACTCGAGTTCACTCATCATAGACATCTCAAACTTCTTCGACATAAGCTTCCCAAACTTCTCACTAAAATGAGGGTTAGTTGATCCAAATATGATATCATCAACATAGATTTGGCACAGAAATAATTCTCCATTAACCCTTTTGGTGAAGAGTGTAGAATCAATTTTACCAATTTCAAACCCTTTATCAAGAAGAAACTTAGTAAAGCATTTATACCAAGCTCTAGGAGCTTGTTTAAAACCATAAAGAGCTTTGTGAAGTTTGTAAACATGATTGGGTTTCTTAGGATTAACAAAGCCGGGAGGTTGTTTAATATAAACGTCCTCCTCAATTTCACCATTAAGAAAAGCACTTTTGATGTCCATTTGATATAAGATAATGTCATGATGATTGGCATAGGCAAGTAAGATCCGAATGGACTCAAGTCTAGCAATGGGGGCATACGTCTCACCATAGTCCATACCTTCGACTTGAGTGTAGCCTTGAGCAACGAGACGAGCCTTGTTGCGTACAACTTGTCCATCTTCATCTTGCTTGTTCCGAAATACCCATTTGGTTCCAATGACATTGTGCTTCTCATCGGGCTTCTAGACCAACGTCCATACTTGGTTCCTCTCAAAGTTGCGTAGCTCTTCGTGCATGGCATTTATCCAATCCGGATCTTCCAATGCTTCTTCAACCTTTATAGGTTCAATGCTAGAAATGAATGAGTAATGTTCACAAAATTTAGCTAAACGAGTTTTAGTGCGGTAACTTGGTGGACTCCGGTGAGGTCGCGGAGTGCCCTTTTGCGTCGATTATTTGAGGAAGAGGTCTCAAAGACTGTGAGGACGTTAAATTCGTCCCTCTCCGGAGAGTATTTCTCTGGAGTGGTGGTGAGGATGACCTATCCACTCTTTGCTACTTATTGGAGTACCCAACATGCTCGAAGGCTATGGGTTGGGTCTGTGCGCGGAGTGGCATGTATCGGACAGGGCTTGTCCAGGAGTTTGTCAAGAATGGACCTATGTCCCATGAAGGGTTTATTTTTTCTGCCCATCAACTGGTGGTCAGGTGGCCTGTCAGGGTGTATCCGTTTAGTCCGAGCCGCACACTACTTAAACGCAGCGGGCTCCAGTTGAGTTTTCTGGGCCCTCCATGTGCTTTCCATCGCACAATACTTTTGCACTACCTATGATAGTTCCGTGAAGCTTTGTATGTGACGACGGTCGAGGGCATTCAAAATTCCCTTGTCGACGCAATTGCGATAAAAGAACGAAACTACGTCGTCTTCGAGGCAATCTTTGATCTTGTTTTTAACAAGCAGGAATCTGGCCCAAAAGTGGTGGACCGTTTCCTGAGGTTGCTGCCACACATACATCAGGTCGTATATATCTGGAGGACCTGAGTTGCTTGGAGAATATTGATTGTGGTGGGTGGGTGGTTTAAAATTTGAATTCGGTCCCACGCCTGTATTTGGAGCTTGAAGGTTCTCCGGGGCGACCGGTTTGGGTCCGGGCAGATCCAAGGGCTCCCCCGATCCTATATTTGAGCCAGAGTCTAGAAGACGTGAGGTCCCGTCCGAAGGGAGAGTATCCGGCTCGAGGGATTCAGAGACCCGAACATACTTGGTCTTCAACATGGGGAGGGAAGTGTCTTCGGCCTGTTCCTCAATGACCGCTACGAGGTGGGTAATCGGCGGGCGATAAATTTCCCTCTGGTCAGGGTTGAGCCCGATCCGATCATAGTCTGTTGAGACCCCCAGGGCGGCGATGCGGTCCAATAGCTCGTTCAAGGATGAGACGTCTACCGGATCCATCTTTTCGGAGTACTCGAGGCCGACGCGAAGACGGTGTTCAGCGGTCGTAGGGGGTGTTGTGGGCTTGACGGTCGTACAAGCTCCTATGGTGAACCGCCGAGCTGGAGTGTCTGCCCAGAAGTCAGGCTCCTTCCAGAAGTGATATTGTCGTTGATGACTAGGCGAGCCATAGATCGCTTTTGTAGACAGCAGGACAAAGCTCTCAATGAAAGCACCAATGTCGGTGTCAAAACCAGCAGATCTCGGGTAGGGAGGACCAAGCTGTGCGTCTAAGGATCGATGGTAACAGTGGACAAAGGACACAATGTTTACCCAGGTTTGGGCCCTCTTTAAGGAGGTAAAACCCTACTCCTGCTCGATTATATTCGAAGAGTATAGATGTTACAAGAGTTGATCTACCTCGAGATCGTCGTGGTGTCTAAACCCTAGATGTCTAGCCTATGAATATTCCGATGATGGTAATGATGATCTCTACGGACTAAACCCTCCGGTTTATATACACAGCGGAGGGACCTAGGGTTTGTACAAGGTCGGTTCTCAAGGGAAGGAAACAATACACCCGGACTCTAATCTTGCCGTTCACGTATGGAGAAGTCCTACCCAGACACGGAGGATGGTCTTTAGCTTGATCTTTTATGGCCCTTTCAACCCGGCCCATATTCCTGGGCCGGACACCTGAGGACCCCCGAATCTAGGACTTCCCCAACTTCACACTTGTTGCACTTACAAGAAATGTACTAAACTTATGGTGTACTTTTTTTTATTTCAGGGAACTTTAGCAACCCATCAAATTTGATTTTCCAGAGCATATTTTTTATGTAATCCGTAAACCTATTCAAAATTGCATGAACATAATCTACCTTCAATCTAAATTCAGAATTACATTTTTCATCCTCATTTTCTGCGCTTGATCCGTCTCCTTCTGTGTAATAATATCTTAATTGCTAGATTTTGATGTTGCACTTGCCGAACAACTTGACTTAGAGGACATCTTTATATATCACTAAAAGAAAAAAAATAGTCAATATACCAAATCAATAGTTGTATATACTTATCAAAATGTTTATCAGGTTAAACCTTCACAATTAAATTATCAGATTTGAACTACAAAAACATCTTACATTAAGTTACAGAGGGAGTAATACAATACAATATCTAATAAAAGCATATTTAATTCAATATACTGCTCTTTAGGTTCATGTTTTATATTGCAAGACTTATGATTATAGATTGAAGTAACATCAGTAGACGAAATAAAATTTTGTTTTCGTTAAGGCATCCAAGTAATTTGACAAAAATGTTCACGTACTACTATACATCACCCTATTAAACATAACTGAACAAATTTTACAACTAATACATTTCAATTTGCAATCTAATATTGGTCATTAAACTATCTGAAACCTTATATACTACTCCCTCCGTTTCTAAATATAAGTATTTTTAGAGATTTCAATACGGATTACATATGGATGTATATAGACATAGTTTAGAGTGTTGATTCACTTATTTTGTAACGTATGTAGTCTATATTGAAATCTTTAAAAAAGACTTATATTTAGGAACAGAGGGAGTATATCCACTGAATAAATGTTGTACCCATCAAGTCAAAGAACTTAACTAGATAATATAATTTAAAGCTTTGGTCCCTCTAATACCTTTTGCGAAAAGTATCAGATTTATTATAAAGATTCATCGGAAGTACAAAACACCTCAAACATAATAAAAATTACATCGAGGTTCATGGACCACCTAACGACCATTGCCACCGCCAGAACGAGCCGTCAACGCGTCATTGTCGCCGCTCTCATACCGGAGCCTGCCTGACCTTGTCGATGACAGTCAGGAGTCTTCGTGCATGTGCCCCTAAGGACTAGCGCCCCAGAGCCGTAGTCGTCGTCATTGAATCCTTGAGTCGATCTGAAAACCTGACACCAAATATCACCGTTGCGTACGCACAACGAGAAACCTCAACCTCGCCGCCCCGAGGAGTTGGCAGGAATCTACGCCGGAGCTCCGTTTAATCCCTCCCAACGGACGAACTTGTAAAGGATCGAAACCCGAAAGACCGACTCAAAAAAGAAGCGCCGCTATCCGTCAAAACGTCACCCCTGTGAGGACTAAAACCAGGCACCCGAAATCCCCTCCCCACCACCGCTACGGGCTCGTCGGTGAAGATTGAGGGGAGGAACATTTTTCCTGGTCACCTTGTGAGAGAGGTACAATTTTAAATCTAATGATACATCGTTTCGGTCCCTGTAATTTAACCTAACACTTATGTGTCTGTGTCTATAACCAACATGCTCATTCAAATTGTCTAAGTTTCTGCTTCCCGAACTTATTACATCCATTGTTATGTGCGTTATAACATACTCCCTCCGTTCCAAAATAGATGACCCAACTTTATACTAACTTTAACACAAAGTTAGTATAAAGTTGGATCATCTATTTTGGAATCGGAGGGAGTAGTACATTCGACATCCAAAGATTCAATTAGTCCAAGATGATAGTTCTTGGAAGAGAACAACCTAGTTGAAGCAATGAAACATGTCGTATTCATCATACATTCAAACGCGATCCCTCGAGTAGGGATCTCTTAGTTCCAGAAACTTCGGCAATTTCGTACAGACAAGAAAGAATTACAGGCAATTTCGAATTCACTGATGCTGCTGATCTGGTGCTTACTCACTTCCACTGGACTGCGGAGACGCGGTTTGCTGCGACTGCAGCTGCTCTTCCTCCACCGTCTTAACCACGGCGTGGGTCACGGCGACGCTGCCGCAGCCGGCGACGTTCACGCGGCGGCACCGGTCGCCGCTCACGGCGCCGCACCGGCTGGCGTCGACGGCCCTGCACATCTGGACCTCCAAGCTGCCGCACCAGTCGGCGCGCACCCCCTTGCAGCGCGCCAGGCGGACCTCGCCGAAGCTCTCGACGTCCGCCCGCCTGCAGCGGGTCGCGCGGAGGAGGCCGCCGCCTCGGAGCCGCGCCTCCCGGCACCTCTCGACCGTCACCTTGCCGGCCTGCTCCGCGTCCAGGGACCGGCACCGCGAGACCGACACCTCCCGCGCGCCGTCGACGCGCGTCGCGCCGCACTGGACGAAGGACGCGGACCCCACGCCCTCGGCGGCCGCGTCGCCGCACAGGGTGAACACGACGGCGCCCCCTCCCCCGCCGCGCACGACGACGCTCCGGAGGCCGTCGGCGGAGAGGTTCCCGGGGCTGGTGACGGTGACCTTGCCGGGACTGCCGTGGAGCGTGCCCTCGTGGATGTCCGTCTCGACGCCGTCGACGAAGACGACGAACATGTGGTGGACGGCGACCGCGGAGGAGGATCCGCCGGGCTTGGGACCGACGAGCTCCATCGCGATGTGGTGTGGGCTTGCCATCCCCTTCTGGTTGTTTTGGTTGGTGAGCTATCGAGGAGGAAAGCGACGTTTAGTTATGAGGTCCATAGATGTTAAGAGGTGTGTACCCTTCTCAACTGCGAGTGCCCACTCCCAACTGTCATTGCTGCTCTTTTCTTCGATTGCACTGTTGCACATCCCATACACATCGTTTCCTCAATTTTTATATTTTATTTTTTTCATAAAAAACTTCCAATCTATTCATTATCATGACAGAACGTTAGAATAATTTTATCATAAAAAAACTTCTAAGCTATCATAATCAATCATAACAGTACGAAAACGCTGGAGGTAACAAAAATTACAATCAGGTCTGTGGACCACCTAGCAATGACTACAAGCACTAGAGCGAGTCAAAGACAAGCCACCGTCATCGCCCTCCTTCACCAAAGTCTGACAAACCTTGTTGTAGTAGACAGTCAAAAAGTCATCGGCGAGATCCAACCGAGGCACGCCTCCACCCGCCCATCCGACGATGCTAGATACACCGTCAGCACGATGGTCTAATGTGTGAGACATTATTCGCTGCCAATGACCCACCAGTGCGCAGCCCTACTAAAGCCCTAAAGAGGGAGAAATTAGAGCTCCATCCGGTAGATAGGGGCATCCCCACACTCCCACACCGACTTAGAAGGGGCAGGGGGTGATGACCTAGGGAGAGGAGGGTTGACGATGTGGGGTGCCCAGAAAATCTCCTCTCTAGGATTTAGATTTGGAGAGAAGATGGCTGAGAGATAACAGCGTGGCCAGGATCTTACAAACTTATTTATACCCGGCCTTATATAGCAACTTAAGAGCATCTCCAATAGGCGCCGAACGCGCCGCGCGCTAAAACCTGATTTGGCACGCGTTCATCGTCTGGTTTGGCGCGGCGGGCAGCGTTCGCTCCAGCAGCCGCGCGCGTGCAGCTCCAGCAGCCGCGTTGTAAAGCCGCGCGCGCTCATTCTTAAATATTTTTTGCATAGATAAAAAAACGATACAAGATATTTTACATAGATAGATAGATAGTTCGACATATATAGATAAATAGTTCGACATACATACATAGATAGATACTACTACGGCATAGATAGATAGATAGAAACTACTACGTCATACAGCGATAGAAACTACTCCAAGTCGCTACCATCACCATCATCCTCGTCGGTGTCGTCCGAGGTTGAGATCCATATGTCGTCCCAACGATCGTCGTCCGCGGTGAAGAACGACCTCCCACCTGCTGAAACTATGTCGCACTGCTCGTACGCCAATGCCTTCCGCTGACGCCGGTCAGCCCGCTCCACGCGGCGCCTTGCCGTCCTCTCCGCCCAGTAGGCATGCTCGTCGGCGACGTCCTCCGGGTGGCGACGGCGCCACTCCGCCATGGCTCGCTCGTCCTCCTCGGCGACGAGGAGGCGGCGCTGCCGCCGAGCATGGTCGGCACGGTCCATGTCGGTGATGAGACGCGGCGGAGGGGCGACGCACTGCGCCTGCTCGCGCGTGAAGACGTCCCGAAAGTTCATCTGCGACTGGGGCCTGTCCAAACACCACGCCGCCGCGTCGTACACGCGAGCCGCCTCATGCGCGCTCCGGAATGTCCCGAGGCCGAGCCGAACGTCGTCGGACCGTATCTCGGCGGAGTACCAGCCGTTGGGGCGCTCGCGGACGCCGCGATAGCCCGAAGCACCCCGGCGGCGCGGCGGCATGGTGGCGCGGTGGTGGCGCGAAAAGCTGCGAAGCGGCGAGGTTGCGAGGGGAGGGCGCGTGGCTGTGTGCTGTGCGCGTGACGAGCGCGGCAATTTATAGGCGTGCGGTAAGCGGCGCGCCAAATCTACCGCGCCGCGTGCCGCTTTCTCCCGCGCGCGGTAAGTTCCCGCCATCGCTGGAGCGCGCGGAATCAGCCGGCGCGCGCTAAAACCTAACTTTACCGTGCGGGCGCGCCTTTTGCCGCGCCTGTTGAGGCGCTCTAATAACGAGCCAAAGGATTAGAAAAGTCCTATTAAGATCATCGGGAAAACCATAAAAAAAAAAGCTTGAATGGTACGATCCCCCGTCACCCCAGAATGAACCCGTGCATTGTAACACGGGCAAGTTTATTCTAGTGGTCAAACGTAGTTTTTTTTAAAAAATTGAGTTGAAATTGAGATACGTTGCGAGGAAGGAATCCACATAGGCAAATATAAGGAAGGATATGATGTGACTTGAGTTGACTTTGTTGTTTTATTGCAAGTAATTTCTTTCTATCAGCGATTTATTTGATTTTTGTTGATTTCTTTGCATGGTTTGAAAGAAAATTGGTGGGAGGGGGTGAAAAACGATGAAGGGTAAACCGACAAGCTCCCTTCGAGATTTTTCGGTACTCTGCAAGCATGCATGGCTCTGCATTTTTGCCATGTACCCAGTTCTTTTTTATTTTCACTGGAAGGTATTGTACCAGTTGGCTCGGCAGAACGGCTACCCAAATTCTGCATCGAGAACTGTTAGCTCCAAACTCTGACAGCGCGGAGCAGTCCGGTCCGAGGTGACTTTCATCCAGACATCCACGATGGGCCACTCGAGCAAGTGCAGTAGTAACAGCATGGCTAGATGATCTTTGCCTTCTGTATTTTTGTCGATGTATGGTTCACCAAAAACACCAAGCTCGTACACTCAAAACGTTCCAATGCAAACGAAGTCGCTGCAACGCGGTCTCAACAAGTTCGTTCTATGCGGTAAATTGAGCTTGAATATCATGGTACGAGAGATATTGAGACCAAGCTCAAAACACTATTATTATATCCCCAGGTAGCAGGAACAGGTGTCAAATAAGGTAGTCTTTCATCCCTTAAAGAAAGCTTAAGCATCTGCTTCCAGCTGCGAAATGATGCTTACAAACACTTGAAAGCCTTGGGCCATATCTGAAAACAGACAATACTCGTTCTTCGCGTGGTACGTCTTCAGTAAGCCTGCAGCGCATCGGTAGCATTGTATGAGCACTTACACTAAAAGAGTTCAGCTATCTAACGTAAGCTGAGTTAACCGAACGATAAATTAGGGCACCCAATGCAAATCTAGGAACATGATATCTGACTGATATATAACATAATAACATGACCAACAGAAGTCCAGGAACCTCTGTTCTGTGCTCAAGTGCTTACCATATCCAGCAGTTTGAACATCAAATCCTTCATCCTGTAAAAGTGTCATCATGAATTTGCTTTAGCACACAGATATTGCATCAAAAAGACGAGTGTGTATGTTAGTTCTCGCTTAAACCTGTAATTCACGAATCAGAGGCAAACTCCCGGTGATGGAATACGGCTCTACGTATCCGACTATTTCTTCAGTTGCTTTGCATAATGCTTGAAAGCCCCGAGACTCAAGATTACAGGCCACCCCATTCATCACATCTCCATCAAAAGCGATTTCAAGCCTAGCACATTCAAACAGTAAACAATGAAAACTATGCCCTCCATCATGAAGATTACTGGTAAAAGTCAGTAAAAAAGATTAATTCACCTTCCTCGCAGATTTTCATCGGGAAGAACATATTTCGAAACTGGACCACGAGTAGGAAGCTTTGTTTCAAGTCCAGCATTTATATCATCTACATACTCTTTTAACTTCTGGACTACAAAACTCGTGCTGCATGATAATAGCAGTAGCAACTATGAATTTAACACATCATTTAATAGCCGTAGAAGCCCATAAGGGAGAAGGAATAATACATATTGTACACATAAGAGATGGACTTACCTATAGAAAGGAGTCAACCTGCAACATCGAAAGAACCATATAGTCAGGAAACACTCAAAAACCAATGGGGTATCAATAATATAAACAACTAGACAGCCTTACTACAGTAGCAAAAATAAAATAAAAAGGTGAACATGGATTATATTTTTTTACTGGAGTCTCACATACATAGAGATATGCGACCAGTGCAAGTCCGTCACGTTTTCTTTCTTTCTTTACTCCTATGTAAACACTCTACTGACTATAAAGCATTCCACATTCAATTTCAGTACGTGTTACAAATAACATTCAATTTCAGTTGTGCCTCCAGCACTAGTAAGTACATATCAAAATAGACCATAAAGAAGTACATATCAAACTAAAACTTAGTTGAATCATTTCATCTCAAGTGCAATTAAAGAGAATCCAAAAACCTAAGGGCAAGAATTGAACCTTATATCCCCTGAAATTGTACACTCTCCAGGAATTTGGTTCAGACCCCCACCAGGATCTGCAAAGCATCACATGTTTGGAGCACATCCAATGATTTTTCTTTTCCACATATTATAAATACACTGTCTCTAAAACATATTTAAAATAAAGGTACAAGGGAACTTACAACTCCACTTGGTTGGCTTCATTGTAGATGGAGTAGCAAATTTGTAGAGCTTCTCTTTTTCATGTGCAGGGAAGTCATTGTAAAACCGAGTTTGAATTTCTTTAAGTGCATCCATATTTAACTCCATCGAATTTATGGCCTTTGGCAATAACAAAAAACAGATACAGGGTCTTCAGAATTCAAAAGCACTATTGTACTTTGTCTCCGACAGCAAGAAATGGTGAAAATACTATATTTGGATTCCTTTGTCGTGTGAACTACTTGAATAGCTCTTTCCATAACATTACAAAAGACATGTCAAATAAACATGTGCAGAAAACAATCGTATAACAGCAGAGTTGATTACTCAATAAGATCTACCAGTCATGTATCAACGATCACTTGCTTTATACTTGTGCGTTACTTTGTTTTGGTCCCATTATTCATAGCTACGTTGGTATGTTGGTACCAATCGCAACTAACTTATTCTAGCAACGATATATGATTTAACAGATCACATCTATAGAATATTTGCTACTCCCTCTGCTTCACTATAATTATCCCCGGTGTAAAAAGAGTGTCTAAAAATATCTCCACTGAAGGAATCAAGAGGTAATGCAATATTTTCACCCTATTACTTTAAATAGGTTAAGAAGGTTATATGGTTGTATAATGCCATTTATTATTTGGTCATTTTTCATCAACCCTCTTAAGATTTTGTGTCCATACAGCTACATAGAGTAAAAAGGAGGGAGTGGTAACTGAACATTGTTCTAATGAGTCCAAATGAGTACCTTATGTGCGAGGCCACTGTGAAACAGCTTCCCTGTTGCCTTCAGATGCCAAGGGATCATCCCACCGGTACCAATGCATGGCTGCTTATCCGCAGTATCTATCCAAAACCTTCACAATGCCACACATATAACCAACTAAATCAGCAAAAATTCCTCAAATACGACGCATTACTTGGCCATTCCATCGAGGCAACAGAGAGTTCAATACTCACAAGGGTCCAGTCTTGAGCTTATCCAGCAAACCATCCTTGACAAGTCCATCAACACCAATGCCAGTGACCGATGAATTCTCTTCATTGGCAATGAACACCGCAATGACAGAATGCTTCAATGGTGGTTTCACCTCACCAAGCCGCCGCATGAGCTGAGTCACAAGCGCCACATGACCAAGGCAGTCGGTCGTCCCACGGCCCCTAAGCTTTTCCTTGTCATTACCTTCGAAGGTTAGTGAGAAGGGATCAAAGTCCTGCAGGAGTAGAAGATCCCAGTCCACTGATTAATGATTGTAACCAACAAGAGTAACAGAAATTTGAGGAGCTCACCAAGAGTAAATTTTGAGGTACAACTTGTTAGTAATCACTAATAGTCAATTTATGATGCGACAGAAATAAAATGAGCGAAATCAAACAGCACCAGTGATGAAAGGTAAACTTTAACAGTAGATACAGCAATTAAGCCACTGAAGTACTAACTTGAATCACAACACTCCACAAGCCAGCACTGCACCGAAACATGCATCTATTCCAACTTCCAAGGTAGAACAATCCAGAAGCCACTAACAGATCAGGGATGGGTGCAGCTTGGGCGACAAGCTAGAAAGACCCCCAAATCAAGCAAACCCTCGAATCCTTCGTCCAGGAACCCTAAGCACCGAAATCAGCACTCACGCATCAAAACGAAATCTGCTAGGAACTCACCCATTCGCTAGGGTTGGCCGGAACGACGTCCATGTGCATGCCGACGAAGGAGACGACGCGGCCGGGGACGGTGCCGGGGTACTCGACGATGACGTTGCTCCGGCCGTCTGTGTAGCTCACCTTCCGCACGACGAGCGGGCCGCCACCGGTGTCCGTCGACACCGGGCGAAGCGCGTCGACGACGTGCTGCGCCACGAGGTCCTCCTGCGGGACGAGGGCCGGCGGGTCGTTCTGCAGGCGCTGGGACTCGCCGATGAGCTTGGAGAGGAGGGCGACGAAGGGGTCGCGGTCCAGGACTCCGACGGCGTCCTTGAGCGGCGGCGCCGGAGATGCCATCTTAGACGCGGCGGCGGATTGGGTCAACAGCGAAGGCAGTCCAGTCGAGGTCGAGGAACTCTCTGTGTTTGAGCAACTCTGGATGTACGTACGATGTGCGCATATGATGTGTCCGTGTCGACGACGGCACGGAGATGCGTGCCGTAGCCGCTGCGGTTCTTCAGTTTCTTTCTTTCTTTCTTTTTTGCGGGGCGGTTCTTCAGTTTCTCTTCTCTTTTTTCCCCCTCTTTTTTTTAAAAAAAATTCTTCTCTTCTCTTTTCATTCAACACTCCTCATTTTCATGTAGAAAACACCTTATCATTTTATAAAGAGTACAGTGCATTTTCGTCCCTCAACTAATCCTTTTTTAGGAGCATCCCTTAGCTAATAGTAAAGTGTGGCTTTCATCCTCAATTTTTCTTTGGCGTAACCTTCGTCCCTCAACTCTATTAGGTATGTGTGAACCAATTTGTGGTTGGATGGTTAGAGAGACTGTGGTATCCCCAGCCCATCATAGTTCTGGTGCTCGCATTATTCCTGAATTAATTTCAGGATTCCGACGATGCGTTTTCAGTGGGAGGAGACGTTCCCGTCGACGACGAGGCTTCTATGGTGACTTCGTAAATCTCAAGATGATATGTCGTCGGTCTCTCGGAGATGCTCATAGGGGTAGGGGGTGTGTGTATGTGTTCATACGGGTGAGTGCATGCGTGTATGCATAACCGCTTGCGTCTGTACTGTGTAAAAAAAACTCTGCTGGGTATGTTTAGTCCCTTATAGTGGTATTCCTCGGTCGAACCTGTTTTGACTTATGTGTCATTGTTTTGACCACATCTTGGTGCAACTTTTCTCCCTCGACTCCTAATATCATGAAGAATTAGTCCCTAACATGAGTATTCCTTGCTCAAATCCGGTTTTGACTTTTTATGGCACGGTTTTGATCACATCATCATTGTAAGGGGAATGCCCCAAGGGTTTGGGATTGGACCACGACGAATTGTGCTCCTTTCTCTCCCCCGTGTCTTTATATCAGATCTGCCACCTATTGTCCTATCCTACCCCAACTATCATGTTGACCATCTAAAGCGGGAGGAGCTTCTCCCATCACCGGCCTCCTAGAGTAGCATCGCAGCCTTTCTCTCTGCATCACACAATGGATATTTAAAGCGGAGCAGCGTCAACAGTTCGGTGACACATGAGAGAGAGAGAGAGAGAGTTCTCTCAATGACATGCGACTCTATGCCACCTTACAGTGACGATGTGGCCAAAACCATATCACATAAGGTCAAAACCGTGTTAGACCGTTGAATACCGCTGCAAGGGACTAACTATACCTGGTATTAAGAATTGAGGGACAACAGTTGTACCCAAAAAAAGTTTAGGGACGAAAGCTACACTTGGCGATAAGTTGGGGGGACGAAAAATGCACTTATCTCTTTTATAAAAGGAGAAATGACATATATTAGAAGTTAACCAACGCTTGTAGGATCATCTTTAAAGAATAAAAAAATACTCACAAGATCGTTGGAAAAATCAACATGTCTTCTTCCTACACTCTCGTTGGCGGGGCGTTGTGAGCCAAGCTCGATGTCACCTCCGGACCTCCAAAACACCATCAAAGTTAGGAAAAAGTTGTTGACGCAACATCCAAATGAGAAGACACATGCAACAATGACCCAAGAAATAGACCACTGCCACGAAGAAGAACATGAGAAGAGGGGGACATGTGGCCTCGCTGGCAAGGATGGTGGGACAGTCTCATATTTGGAATAGAGTTGTGTTATCCTCCCCCCTCCCTCCCTCTCTCTCTCCAAGTAGGGTTATCATATAGAAGGACATGTGCAAATGAACTTGTTCCCGCGTTTTTTATGTTCAATCAATGTATGTGAAAATGCGCTTTGGTTGTTTCAAAAACATATATTATAACTCAAAAAAATCTAGAAGTTTGTGTATGCGTATGTATAGATGTGTTGTATGTGTGTACGGATTTTCATCAACATGCATATTTATGTGCAACATATACAAAAAGGACAAATAGATGAACCAAAATGGGCTTGTATATTGTTGTTTTTGGTCCGGGTTTTTTCCTTGTGTGTAGCGCATAATCTATCATATTATTTAAGGAAATTTGAAGGTACATAGGGAACATCCATTTGCATTCGCATAAAACATTTAAATACCACATTCTTCTTTTTAAATAGTGGGCTCCCCACACTCCAATGTGTACTGATTTAAAAGCTAGAAAGATTGCCTGTCCTATTAAACATATTTGGTTTGTGAAGTCTCCTCTTAAAGTGAAAGTACTTTTACAACTTACATTTTAGAAAAGTATACTACTCCCTCCGTGTTTAAAAACATGCAATATAAATGTATACTTTTTGTTTGAAGTCAAATGTTGAAAAGGTTGACTGGATTTGTAGGGAAAACTAAACTTTCAAAAACTACAATACTAAAATGAATTTGTGACACTGCTTAGTTTTGTGTTAGGAACATAAAATAAAATTCACTTTTGTATTTGATTTATTTAAATAATAATAGTTATTAAAGTTACAAGTGTTCACACTTGTTCTTGCGTATTACAAAAGAGTAAAAGTTGTGTGCACGTTTTCAATATGTGCTATTTCACTATTGTGTGTGTGAACTTTTTGTTTGTTCCTTTCTTATTATTTTGCGTGGTCACATTGGTTTTGTTTTGTCTTTCTTCTTTCAAGTAATACCAATGCCCTCACTAACATATATTTTACAATAACTTTAAAGAGCATATATTAAGTTATCGGTTTGATTTTTAAACATATTTACCCCTCCATGCTAGGGCAAAGAAGAAATAACTCCCTTTGAAACTAATGACAAAACTACCCTGCGGTAAGCTGGCTAATCGACATGTGGCGCATGTCACCATTACCAGTGATGGCAAAAAGAAAAACCAACGGCATTGATCTCAGCACATTGATTTACATGTCATGTACCGTGTTCACCGGCGGATTATCCGCCGACCACACATAGCATCTCGCTCGACTTAGAGGCATGTTGATTGCATCGGAACAAGTATGCCTATGGATGGAACCACAACTCACACTAGCTAGTTTATCATATACTCGTTGGTGTTTTTTTACTGATTTCTTTGTACTATATTCCTTACGAATTTTAGAAACCTCTTGAAAAGAGTCCTTTGGTTTGTATGTGGTGCAATCAAACAAACCAAATTGGTTTGTATGTGGTGCAATAAAACAAACCAAATTGTATAGGATCCAGATGGTCAAAGTAACATTACAACTCGATGTTTTCCTACTACTGCGTTTTTGGAATTCTGTGAATCAAAGAGGCCTTTAGCTGGAGTTGCGAAACTCCTTCCAGTACATAATAATTGACATTTTTTTTGAAGCAATAATAATTGACATTTTAAATATCGATACTGTCTTTTAAGACATTCTGTAAATAATTTTTAAGACAAATCTATAGACGTGATTTTGAAAAAGGAGGGAGTAATATTTAAAACAAATTCAGTAGTAGTAGTAGCAGTAGTAGTATTTTTAGAAAATCCTACAACTTATTGCCCCGTGTCAAAATGTAGGACATTTTTGTAGGTTAGTTTAGCTTACAAAAACACCTTATATTTTGGTACAGATTTAGTATTTTTGAACTGAGGGAATCCTTCGCCAATCACCACATATGCTTGGACATCAATCAGCATTCACACAGGCCTTGCAACAAATTCTCAACGATGGAATGGCATAGCCACTTTACATCAAACACAGGCACAGCAAGCCAACAACATTATCATCATATATTTATACACCGTTTTGCAAGCGATTTGACACCCATTCAAGGAGAAAACAACACGAACTGGCAAGGGGGTGTATTGATCAACGAGAACGAATGCTACTTCCAAATATACAATAAAAATATGCCCTATGACAAACAGGACACGGGGGGAGAATACATATCCCATGTCAACATGAAAATAAGGAACATCGGAAAACTGCCTGCTCTGATCTGCCCTCTGCTGAAGTACAAACTTGCAGCGAACTGGGTCATAATTTACGTGCCTTCTGATCAATCATGATGAGTACAAAATGAGCTCCGCAAATCCACGAAATAATGAGGCCACGCCATCTTTCTTGGTCACTAACACCTGATTTCATATGATCCTGCCCTTGTGATGTAGCGAACCCACTCAACGGTGTTGTAGCCACTCTTCTCCCACACCTGAAAATGCATCAAGAGATGGTTTTAGTACCAAACATTTTCAATATTTCATATTGTACTTGCTCCACATACCTTGAGGAACCGAACACGTAAACCAGAAGCAGTGAACATCGGAACCTGCAGGAAAGAGATACCATAGTGAATATAAAGGATAGAGTGCAGGAAGCCAGGAAACAGTCAGACAACATGGGGGGCATAAAGCACATTATATGCATGAAGGCTCCTTGAACAAAAATACTCCAAGGTCAACCAATTATTTAAGTATCAATTTATATTGTACATGCTCAAATTTTGTTCATAAACAATGAGATACTGGGATTCTTTGCTAACATTGTCATTCTCAGTTATAAATTGCAGAACAGATAAATAAAATGGAGTAGAGGAAAGCTCATAGCCATCTTGCCAAGGAAACAATAAGATTCTTAACGAGATTAAATGTAACCTGGAATTCCATCTGAATCGGTGGCCTGTTCGCTAACTTCTTTTCCCCCATTGTAGAGATCAGTTCAACTTCTGCACTCATCGTTGCCTCGGTCTGTCCAGGAAATTTCCTGATCCTATGGTTTGAAATGTGCATTATGATTTATGAGTTCATGCTGGTCAATGTGCAATAACTGCAAGAGGTAGCTCAGCACGAAAAAGAACTCCCAGTACATGCACTAACAGGACATACTTTTAAATTGCAAATAGCTAGGCAGGGCATAATTTAGGGAAATTTTGTTTACACCATTCTGAACAACTCACAGCTAGGCAGGGCATAACTTAGGGAAATTTTGTTTACACCATTCTGAACAATTCACACCATCAAACCCATTAAAATACGACCCACATACTGCCTTTGGTATAGTGCAAATATTAGACAAAAAGATTGCACTTACTTCCACACCAGGGAATCAATCGAAGCATTATATTTGGCTTTGCCAGATGTTGTTTGGAAACTCGTCTTCGCTGTCTGCTTTGGAACTGGAACTTTAACCACAACACCAAGTGCAAACATCTTAGCACCAAAAACACTCTTAACCTGCGTAACAAAAGATTCACCATGTCAGCAAACATGTACACGTTTATGACGTAACCGAGTAGATATATTTGCTTACTTTCACATTAATCTCCATGCGTGTTCGGCCCAACTCCTTAATTGTGGGCAGAACACGGAATGGAAGATTTACACCCTCCGTGATTCGATATCTAGAACAAATATGTCCGTCAAAATCCAGCTAGCGAAGAAACTATCATTTGTAAAATGTACTCATAATTGCAAGAATAAATAGGGATCTAAAAATTACTTCATCAATTCGAATTCACCATCTGGTGGCACAAAGCTGACTGTTTTTTCTGAGTTAAATCTTGTTAGGTTGACGCACTGGTGGAAAGTGACATCATCGAGTTCTATGGTCTTCCCACTGTAGAGGGAGAGAACACAAACAATCAGGAGATCATTTACGAAAAGGAACAAAAGTTGGGTAGCCAGTAAACAATGTTAACCGGCAAAACAGTTATATCTATGTGCACACTTTGTCACCATGTGTCAAGACTCAGTAAAGCAATACCTCTTTGAAGGCCTGGACTTCAGTTGGGCTTCCTTTTCAAGTCCAATTTTGTCATTTAGTCTCAACTTCAGATCAGGCATTCCAGAAAGGAAGCACTTCATAAGAATCTTCCCTGTCACGTCACATCGTAGAACACTCCCTGCAGAAATGTAAGAAATATACACGACGGGCATGAAATAGCTGAACAGGAAAGACACCGGAACCTCAGACCAGATAACAAAAAAATGATGGTCCATGAAATACCTTTAGAAGACATAAGAAGGTTTACACTCTCAACAATGTCCAAGAAAACCTGACATACGAGGAAAACTCGTTAGTTATTACTGTTACTTCACTTGCTAAATGGAGGTAAACAATGACATGACATTAATGACAACAAAGAAACGAAAACTGAGGGAAGTATGGGCCACTGCTTTAACAGGAATGCTGGTACATGTAAAATATGTATTAGAAATGAGATCCATTTTAAAATGTATGCGGATGATGGCATTGCTAGTAGCCCAAGCACTGATAGGAAACTAGGACCATTATAAATGTTAGTCCTCTGCTTTTTTTCCGAATACAGCTGAAGCCTCCCTACATATTTAATTCAAGTACCTCATTCTTCTTGTACACCAGACCCTCTCTTCTCCAACCAACAGCACCGGTAACTTGCAGGGTCGCATTTGGAACAGGCTTATCCGAAGGCTATCAGTACAGAGAGAAGGAAATATGGTTCAGTTACTTTCCTAGAAAATAAATAGGAACACACATAATTATTTTTTGCAATCCAATACAGCAGACTACATTTTTCATATATTTCTGACCTTGGAGGAAAATGGCGACCGTACGCCTTCCTGGGTTATATATAACTTCAAAATTTCAGGGGAGAGATTCTGAGGATAACCGAAGTCCATAATCTCTGCACAGTTGCACAGAGTCAGTATTGCAAACAAAAAAAGAATCCATGGTGGGAACTGAAGCAGCAAGCTAAGTCCAAAATCAGATGTGCCCTTACCATCAAGAAGTTCATATATTAACACAAAGTTATTCCTGATAGCATCTTCATCAAAAGTTCCACCAAAGTAGGACTTGAAAAGGGCCACTGCCTGATAATTTCAAATAATCTTCAGCACAAATAACGGCGAATGAGATAGGACATGTTAAATTGCTCATTGAGTAGGATCTCTACATAGAATTAGCAACTGTAGTTTCATCACTGAATCATCTTTGGCGTAACATACAAATTAAACTACTTCCTAGCCCAATCCCTCTCTTCCAAACAGGCCCTCAGGAAATCATATAGAGCACAAAGGGTTCTGTTATTCACTTAGTCCTATCAAACTATTCCCAGCAGTGATGAACATGGTTCATCATGTTCATCACGCCATCTAGGCATTGAAAATTTCTAGTTTTTGTACCACCTGCTTGTACCCTGTTGGGTTTGGTGATTCTCTGATGTACCATCACCAGTTACTTTTTGCAATAGAAAATTCCAGTCGCCAAACAAAGCCAAACGTCGATACCATTATTAGATGACATGATCATTTAAACCTCTCGGACTGAGATGATACATTATCTTACAATTTGACAAAACACTTCAGAAAATCATATGACTTGTTAAGTAACTAATACATTCTTTTGCTCTGAATAGACAAATACACAAACATCATAGACAAATATTTCTAGTGAAAAAGAAAAACATCAATTATCTTCTTTAGATTATATTATATTCATCAAGGTCATAATGTCTGTGTGGGTTATATATAATTTATTTGGAAATGCTCATAAGACAACAGAAACTTCATACCTCCACAACAAACTTGAAAGCACAAGAAACATTAGCATTGCTGCTAACCACGATCACAATGTAAACATTACTGATCCTCATGTAAAGGAAGGAACAGCCTCCTATTTGTCGAACAGGGCATGTACCAAGCTCTTTTGTTTGCATAATGTGCATCCTGAATGCATCAACCATATTTCCCCTGCATAGCCGTACATGAACATGATAGGGTTTAGTCACTAATTGTAAAGGTATGTGCAACCAAATAAGCAGGGAATGGAAAGTGAAAGAAGCAAAATGAATACGCGGGATTGTTTCCTATTGAAGTGATAACTGAGAAAGGCTATGAGAGGAAATGGCATAAGTAGCCTCTTGAGATCGCTTTGGAATGATGAGACAGTTGTCCAGGTGGTAATAAATAAATGTGCGCAAAAGAAAGAAAGAAAAGGACATGGTGGAACAAACATCATTAAAATTTACATCCATGTCCTACGGTTATCAACAGACTTGAAAAAAAATGCTTGCATTACTCAACAGTAGGTGTCGTAGTTTACATGTTTTAGTGTCCTTCATAAACAATGACTATGATATTGACAATATATCATATAGATGGAATTTCACTTGCTCAATATTAAACTAGTGTAAGACCTACATGTCGAAATAGGCTCAGCACATACAGGATTACAGCACATCGCTGCAGGTTTATTGAATGGTCTTGTTTTGTTTCTACGATCAACGTGCATGTATGAAAACATACTCATATTTATAATTTCTAATGGTATTGATTCCATTATCTCTACTCCTATAAAAGATCCAGTTGGTGATGATTTGGTGATGATGGTGTGTCTGCATCCGTCATTTCTGACCATTCGATCTGCGTCTAACGCATGCAAGGTAAGCTGTGGCATTCTGCAACAAGACCCTTGCCACTCTGCTCCAACATTTCAGAAAAACCCTTAGTCTATTTTGGGTGAAACCTAACATATTTTTAGTGATATATATCAAAACCAGGGTGATTTTTTCAAGCTTGAGAACATGCATTTGCCGATTGTAGATCCATTCCAACGCACAGGCACTTTGCTAGTACAAATATAAAAAAATTGCATTTTGCGGGAATATTCGGTGTTCAAGAAAGCATTTTTAAGCGACGCTCAAGCGCCGAGCGATGGCAAAACGCTTCGCTTTTGCCCTAAGCGGTAGATTAAGCGGGTTTATTTTAATTTGGCCATAATTTGGTTGATTTTGAACTGCTTCTGCTTGTCTGCTTGCGCAATAATGGCAATATGCCAATTATCTTATTATTAGGCTCTGTTCAGGAACTGTCTCCTTCATATTCTGGCAAAATTTGGCCGCATGATCTCTATTAGGTTCTGTCTGTTTGAACAGAACTGCATTTTAGTTGTTATTTTGCTTGCTGTGTGAACCTGATGTGTATTTGCTATGGTGTGAACTGTATTTTAGATGCTATTTCAATTACCCATGTGCCATGTTTCCTATTTTCCTGTGTATATTATTCAAAATCTGTCAAATCTAGCCAATCTCAAAAAACGCTTAAGTGCCCATTGCTCTAAGCTGTGGCCTTCCGCTTCGCTTACGCTTTCCGCTTTTTTGAACATTGGGAATATTACGAGATGTTTAAATAACTTCTGCTGTTCTTTCCAAGACCTCTTGGAAATCTATGGTGCGAGGGTTAATATTAATAATTAATTTCAGTCCGACGGTTACTATTTCAAAGTTAGCTGGTTTGCCGCGTATGCTGCAGTAGAAGTAAAATTTCGACTACAGAAGGATGTGAATACTAACTACTGTCAAAGCCCATTGGAAAAGATGAAATGAACTACTATGGAGCAACTTTTCTTGTCCAAAGTGCCTCACTCATCAAAACTAAGTTCAAAATGTGGAAAAAAATAAAACTAGTATGAATTTTCTTGTTTATTGTTGATGACTTGCTATGATCATATATGACTAGAGGATAACCTCCTTTGAACCATCCTAGGTGGAGTTCAGTGACCAATCTCTTTACTCCATGCTGGAATCATGTAGGCGCCACAGCCTCAGGGCAGAGAATGGAACACGCATTCCAAATGCAAATCAGTTAGGAACGCCACAACCAAGAGAATGGGCAAACTGAAGTGCGCAATGGGCAAATTGCAGTGCGCAACGAGCCAACCACCAAAGACTGGCTGTCAACTGCACTCCTCCCCGTCGAATTTCACTTGTCACTCAGCGAAAGGAATCAAAATTCACAAGCCACCTGCCACCCTTCTAGCGATCTACATCACTACAGGCTACGACCAGAATCAATCGATCCTGGGGCCTCAGATCTGCCACTCAAAACCCAGGGAGCCAGAGAGGGGAGGAGGGGGAGCGGCAACACGCACCCGACATCATCGCGGTATAGGCGGTTGATGAGGACGTCCCCGCGGAGGTTGAGGAAGTAGATGGCCGACGCCGCCACCGGCATCGTCTCCGCGTCGCCCGCGCCCCGGCTCGAGCGCCTGGGACCACCACCCTTAACTGGCGCGCGGTTCCACGGTGCGCCACCAGCTACGCGGGTGATCTGGTGTGCTCGGGGCTCGCCGGACGGTGAGGAGGAGGAACGGGACTGACGGGGCGCGGGTTTTGGTAGATCTCGGGGAAGGGAGACACGAGCACCAGGTCGTCTTCCCCGTCCAGGAGCGCTTTTTCGTGTGTGTTTTTTAGAATGGACCTCACCGGACGGCGTATTTCCGTATTTGCATGGTTGTCTTCGGTTGGTGACTTCTGACTTTGCGTTGCGTTGCGTCTTGGTCCCACTGCTCTGCTTTTTTTTTTTTTAACACCGACAGATGTAAGCGCTCATATAAACGTGCACACACTCACCCCTATGAACGCATAGAGGCATACCCTACCTCGATGAGTATCTCCGAGAGATTGAGCCGGTATATTATCTTGAGATTTTACGAAGTCATCATATGCGTCTCGTTGTATACGGGTACGTCTCCGTTCACTGAAATCGGACACGACGTTTTGGCTCTCAGGTGCATCTGCATATCATGTGAACAGTAAATTCATTTAAAATAGTAAATAAGTTCAAAAAATCAAAACAAAATTGTGATGCTAGATGCTTATGTGCGTGAAGTTCGTACCAAATTTCGGAGAGTTTGGACATTTCAGTGGTTCTGAGCAAAAAAGATAAATTTTAGGGTTCTAAGTAAGTTTGCTGGTCATGTACTATTTTGACCGGTTTTATCTTTTTTCTCCATGAGCTCCTCATATGTCCAAATAAGCTGCAATTTGACACGAACATCATGCATTGGAACATCTTTCACCTAATTTTTTTCAGAATTTTTTAGCATTTTTCTTGATTTTACTGTTCACTGGGTGTAGGTGCGCCTGGAAACCGAATTGAATATCCGATGCAAAATCATACTATGTTGTCCCAACTCAAAAAGAAAGAATCTTATCCAAAAAAAAGATTGTAGATTGATCTATGAACAACAAATTTGTCCATCGATATTGGGTTTCCGCATGTACCCTACCCATAAACATCGGGTACCCCTACGCATACCTTCAAAATCTATGGATGGTGCGAATCAATAATCTGTGGTTGGATGATTAGAGGGATAATGGTATTCCCGGCCCATTGGGGTTCAAGTCCTGGTGTTTGCATTATTTCTGGATTTATTTCAGGATTTCTAGCGATGCACTTTCAGTGGGAAGAGACGTCCCCGTCGACGACGAGGCGCCTACGGTGATTTCGTAAATCTCAAGATGGTATGTTAGCCCAGTCTCTCGAAAGTGCTCACAGGGGTAGGATGTGCGTATGTGCTTTCATAGAGGTGAGTGTATGCGCGTATATATGAGTGCTTATCTGTATTGTGTTAAAAAACTATGGATGGGGCATGCATATGAATTTATATTCATGGGTAACCCAATGGATACCCAGAAAGAATTGGTAAATAAAGATAACTCTTATGGCATGTGCGGTCAAGATCTAACCCGCATGGCCCTCCCCTAAATCCTTGATTCCCCGAAACCTGTCGTAGCCCACATGACCACGCCCCCGGCCCGCCACTTCCCATATGTTCTATGTGACTCCTTGGAATGACGAAACCTCGACTCATCACCTCCTGGCTCATTGTAACGCCCCAAGACCGATGCTTCAGAAGACTTCCAGCTATTCCGAGTTTCGCCGTGTGTTTCTTTTGTGCTTACTCTTTTATTTTTGCATTGCATCATGTCATCATGCCATCATGCCATTTAATTTTTTAAACTCAACTAAATAAAATCGTATGGATCTTCGGTCCATTTAAATCGAGGGAAGGATGACTTCTCTTTATAACATACCCTCCCGATATTTAGGGAGATATTATAAATTATTCCATTTATTTGGAATTGATCATAACACACTTGCATATTAAATCCCTTAGCCTTTTCTTCTTCAAGTTTTGACTCTCTAACCTTGCCAATAATTCTTTTGCCATTTTCCGGAGCTCCATCAAAAATCCGAACATTTTTGGACCTTCCCAAACCCTCACTTCCATTCAAATCATTTGAATTTAAATTCAAATGAGTTTGAATTTAAATCTTGCAATCTTGGCCATTCCTATTTTCTTGGATCAAACTCATTTTTGCGAGTCCGGGAAAATTATCCCCATGCTCAAATTATTTCTCCAACCCTCTCTTTATCTCCCTTTTATTTCTTTGCTATTTACCGCTTTTGGTAAATAAAAGAGAAGTGGGGGATTAGAGAGAGAGAGGAGACAGGCCAGCCGCAGCCCACTACCTAAGCCGGCCCAAGGCCCAGCCGCGCCCCTCTAACCCTAGCGCAGGGGAGAGCCTCCTGCTCGATCCCCATCTCCCTCCAGCGCCGCACGCATCAAGCTCCCCTCATCTCGATCCCCTCTGCCGACATGAAACAGGAGGTCCTCGCGCCTCCGCCTCCGCCCAAGGCCTCGCCCTTCCTTCTCCCCTGCGTCCCCATCGCCACCCGCCGCCGTCGGCGATCCCCAGGAGGGCCACCCCGCGCGTGGCCCCATCCTCTCCGCCGCGAGTCCTTCCCCTCGTCGCCTCCTCTGCGCCCTATTGACCCGCGCCCATCCGCCTCGGAGCCGGCCTCCACCGCCTCCTCGCCAGCGCTCGGCCTCCCCCCCCCCCCCCGAGCTCATGCTCCCTTCGTCCATGGCGCCAGCCAGCCCCGCAGGCCACGCCGTCGCCTCCTCCGCATCGAGGCAGGGAGTGGTGCTCCCTGCGCCCGGTCCCCTCGCCCCTTGCCGCCTCCTCCGTTGGTGGCGACCACCAGGAGCTCCACCAGGAGCCCGGAGTCCCCGCCGTCAAGCTCCATGCCGCACCCCTGCATCCTGCGACCGCATCAGCCGCAACCGCCTCCATTTTTTGTTCCTTGCGCGAAGAAGACCCATGCCCTTCAACCGCAGCATGCTTCGTTGGGTTGTCTCCGCAAGGCTCCGTTTCGAATCACTACCAAGGCCAAGACCATCCCCGGGCAGGACCTCGTGTACGACTACCCTCGAGGACGCTAGCTCCGTCAAGTTCGACTACAACGTGTACCACTACCGTCGACCCTCGAAGACCCCGTGGACCCCGAACATCCACGGGACATGAACAACTACTTCCACTACGACCCACGAGTACCACTACTTCCCTCGACGACTCGAACCACTCCAAAAACGCACGCTTCGAAGGTATAACCACCGAGATGACCGATCGTGAACGAATGCATGCTTTGTTGTATGAGATGTACCATATGTTTGCACCGTGATCGAATCGTCCTTGCGATGCCCCTCTTTTGCCATGCCACCGTCCCGTGGGAACCCGGAATCCGGGATCACCCCACCATCTTGCATGACTCGCTCACGTCACACTTCCTTTTGCACCGGTACCTCCATGAGTTACCGGGACCGGAATGTTGCCGTGGCACCATTTTCGTTATTGTTGCCGTGGCACCCGTTTTGTTCCGCCATGGTGACCAAATGCTTCATAACATGCTCATGTCAACGTTTTCATTAAAATTGCATAATCCTTGATTATGTCATCTGCATCATGTTAACTACATTTAAATGGTTAAAATTGTTGTTTGCATTAAATTGCTAAATGACTTATGGGGATTTTCCGGAATTGTTGTTTGTTGTTTCCGGCCTCATTTAAACTTGCCTAGATAGGTAGTTTAATTATGCTTCACCTCTTGCCATGTTTAACAACATTTAATATTGTTGGGTACATAACCGAGAGAGAACTAAATAATTGATGTGGTGTTCCGTCAATATGCAACTCGTTGCATATTGAGCTCCACTTAAATTGTAGTGTTGTTTGCTTTACCTTGCCATGCCATGCCTCTTTAAACCAGACATGCATCATATTTGGTTGTGCATCATGACATGATTATGTGATGGTTGTTTACCATGTTGTTTGCTTCTTTCCGGTTTGCTTCTCTCGTTAGCTTTGGTTTCGTTCCGGAGTTGTGAGGATTCGTTCGACTACATCCATTTGTCTTCTTCATGGACTCGTTCTTCTTCCTATCGGGATTTCAGGCAAGATGACCTTTACCCTCGATATCACTTCTATCTTTGCTTGCTAGTTGCTTCGTTCTATCGCTATGCTGTGTTACCTATCACTTGTTTACCATGCCTCCCAAATTGCCATGTTAGCCTCTAACCTTTTCACCCTTCCTAGCAAACCGTTGCTTGGCTATGTTACCGCTTTGCTCAGCCCCTCTTATAGCATTGTTAGTTGCAGGTGAAGTTGAAGATTGCTTCATGATGGACAGGATTATTTTGGGATATCACAATATCTCTTATTTAATTAATGCATCTATATACTTGGTAAAGGGTGGAAGACTCGGCCTTATGCCTGGTGTTTTGTTCCATTCTTGCCACCCTAGTTTCCGTCATACCGGTGTTATGTTCCCGGATTTTGCGTTCCTTACGCGGTTGGGTGATTTATGGGACCCCCTTGACAGTTCGCTTTGAATAAAACTCCTCCAGCAATGTAGCGACCCGACCTTAGACGGTCAAGTCTCTGTGCTCAGTGTCATTGTCGTGGTTCTAAGTCTGACAGTAGAATGGGGGGTAAGTATGGAAAGGCAAGGTCCTAGCTATGGAGTAGTTGTACACACGGGTGTTTAGCGAGTTCAGGCCCTTCTATGAGGAAGTAACAGCCCTACGTCTCGGAGCCCGGAGGCGGTCGACTGATCTCTGTGTATATGAGTTACAGGGGTGCCCACCCTTCTACCAGTGGAGGGGGTGGCTTATATAGAGGACGCCAGGACCCCAGCCAGCCCACGTAGAGGAGGGTTAAAGTACATTTAGGCCGGGCGTTACTGGTAACGCCCTACATAAAGTGTCATCATGACCATTAAGACTACTTAATTACAGACCGTTTGGATATAGCATAGATCCTGAACTTCTGATGGTCGAGTGTGTCTTCATGGTCGAGTGTCTTCTAGCCGGTCGAGTGGAGCTTCTCTTGGTCGACTGGAAGGTAGCTTCGCATGATGATGTCCTTGGGTATGGTATCCTAGATAGGTCCATGACCCTACCCTAGGTACATAACCTCATCATTAGCCCCCGAACGGATCGAGGTTCGAGTGAGGAAGGGGTTGACGATTTTCTCCGACTTATTTACTGTACTTTGATTATGTCGTATCTTGGATCGGCGATTCTTCTTTCGGCGTTGGCGTCGACTTTTAATTCAGTCGCCTTGATCCATTCTTATCTTTTGTCGAGTGAACTTTTGAACTCCGATGAAGTTCCGAGCGACGGATCACGGGAAGGATATCGTCTGACAGATTGATCTGCTGTTAGCGGATTTTGTGGGATCTGAAATTTGGGAAGCGCGCGAAGCGGGGCGATCCGCGACAATCGGGTGGGATAAGGTATGGATGCCTCGATTTCCATGCCGCCTTTTTCGCCACGTATCGTACGTGTGCGACTGTTTCGGGATGTGACAGATCTGCTCGGACCCACTCGTTAGCCACTCGGAAGCGCCCTTATATAAAGTGTCGGGGAAGAGTTTTTGAACAGTGCCTCCCCATTCTCCTCTCTTCCCTCTCTGCCTCCGCCCACGGCGCCTGCTCCTACCTCCGCCTTATCCACCTCTCGAGCGCTTCGCCGGCGATAATGGTGAAGGAGAAGAAGGCGGCTCTAGAGCGCGCGAAGAAGGCGACGGCGACGGGGCAAGCGAAGGGGAGACCGTCCAGTCGGGGCGGATCTTCGTCGAGGTCCCGCCTGCCGAAGGGTTGGGTCCAAGGGGATTGGATCCGCTCGACCATCACTGGGAAGGACCTCGACGACCTGGCCGATGAGGGACTGATCCCCCACGGGTCAGCGAGGCTCCCGGGGTCCGAGTGTCAACCGCAGCCGCAGGAGGGTGAGTGCGTTCTCTTAGCCACTCACGTAGATCGTGGTTTTTCTCTGCCGCCGAGTGTGTTCTTCCGTGGGTTTCTGAATTTCTTTGGGGCGCAACTCCACCATTTCAATCCCAATTCCATCGCCTATCTTGCTGCCTTTGTGTCCATGTGCGAGAACTTCCTGGGTTGTCGACCGCACTGGGGTCTCTTCAAGCACATATTCACCTGTCGGTCGCAGACAGTAAAAAAGGCGAGTCCGGGTGATGAGACGACCAAGGTTATACAGATGTGCGGGGGTCTTGGGATTCAGTTGAGGAATAAGAGCACTTTCCCGGCCATGACCCTTCCTGAGTCGGTCAGAGGGTGGCAGTCGACTTGGTTCTACTGCCAAGACGAGTCGACGCCGGGGCAGTCGACTGGTCTCCCTCCGTTCTCCATGGTCTGAGTGGACAAACCGTCTTCTCTGAAGGTGCTTCCTGAGGAGAAAGCCGAGGTAAAAATGTTGGTGGAGCGCATGGTCCAACTTGTTCGGGACGGAGTGACGGGCATGGATCTTCTGGAAGTCTTCCTTAGGTGGCGTATCCAACCGCTCCAGTACCGAGGCCACCCGATGTGGCTGTACTGCGGTACTGAAGACACCACTCGGGTCCATCCAGAGGCAGTCGACGACGCCATGCTGGAGAGGTGGGTGGCCGCCATCACAGGGAACAAGGACAACCCTCAAGGGGCAAGGAGGATCCCGCCACTCGACTGTACCTATACGCCGGACAAGGTATGGCCGCTTATCTCCGAGTGTAAATTTGTTTTATCCATTCTGCTTTGCCGCGAATTGGTCGGTTGATCTTTGTTTTGCATTGTTGCTTGTCTGACAGGCCACCACTGAATTGTACTCGATGCCCAATGGGGCGCAGACGCCGACTGAGGAGGGGGAAGGAAGCGGGGGTGAAAGCCCGGAGGAGTGGGATTTGGATGCTGACGACGACGACGAGGGTGACGACTCTGGTGAGGAGGAAGAAGAGGAGGAGGAGGAGGAGGAAGTTGCACCTCCCCGCTCGGAAAGACGCTCGAAGCTTGCCCATGATCCAGCGACTGAGCGGGGTAAGGGGGTCGCAACCGCTTCCCAGTCGACCAAGCGCCCTCGGACCACTTCTCCAGCGCCGACTAAGAAGGCTCCGAAGCAATCTCGAGTGGTACCGTCGAAGCCCGCAAAGGTCTTGCCGAAGATGAAGATGGTGATCCCCACTATCTCAGGGTAATGGTAGTTTTGAGCTTTCCCTGTTTCATGAACTTGTTCTTGGTCGACTCATGGGCCAATCGACTGACTTTTGGAACTGCAGTGCTGCTACTTCTGATACTTCGGCCAAGGCTGAAGACCACGAGATGGAGGATGCTGCTACCTCGCAACCTGGTATGATTCTTGTGATGCCGTTTTCAGTCGACTGACTTATTGTCTCTAATTTTGATTCTTTCTGCAGCTTCATCTAACATTGTTATTGACCTTCCTGACGACGACGACGAAGAACCACCGAGGCAAAGGAGGAGCAAGAAAACGCCTGCTGGCAAGGCGACTCGAGATGTGCCAGCACCTGAGACGTTGGTCGTGGAGGGAGACAATGTCACTCGACCCACCGTAACCTTCGCGGTGCCGTTGACGAGTGCTCGCCCTTCGTCGTCGAGTGCTGCTCAACCCTCGCTTTTCTCTACCTACCCCGTTCCAGAAGACCAAGCCAGTGCTGCTAGAGAAGCGATACGCCAAGCGGGGGTCATGATGGAGCAAGTGAAGGCAATTCGAGAAACCAGCTAGGCAGCCTATGACGCCAGTTCGGCACTCCAGAGTAATGTTCAAGTCAGTCGGTCACTGCCTGTTCTTCTTTCTGAAATTCCTAGAGTCTGTCCTACACCCACTGGGTGTGTGTCGATTGAAATTCTGGGTTAGTGGGGGCACGCCGAGTGCACCCAATGGGTGTAGTCCCCAAGGCTATGGTGGACTGCTGGCAGTCGACCATAGTCTTTATGTTTTTGAGTTTTTCTTTACTTGACAAGGTCGAATAGATTCATAGACCGGTGGGGGCACGCTGAGTGCACCCACTGGGTGTAGTCCCCAAGGCTATGGTGGACTGCTGGCAGTCGACCATAGTCTTTATGCTTTGAGTTTTTCTTTACTCGACAAGGTCGAATAGATTCATAGACCGGTGGGGGCACGCTGAGTGCACCCACTGGGTGTAGTCCCCGAGACTGCGGTCGACTGCTGGCAGTCGACTATAGTCTAAAGAACATTGCCTCTCTTTTTTTGTTGGTCGACTAGTCGACTCTTGATGAAACTAGTGGGGGCACGCTGAGTGCACCCACTGGGTGTAGTCCCTGAGACTATGGTCGAATGTTTGCATTCGATCGTAGTCTTAGAAACACTATGATTATTCCTTACTCACTCAGAAGTGAATTTTCTTTGACGTATGTCGATTGATTCTTCGTAGAAATCCTGTGACCTTGCGGCTCGTTATACTGAGTTGGAGAACAAACACATTCAGCTCGAGCTCGATCTGAAACTGGCCCAAGAGAACTTGACGAAGGCGAAGGAGGAAGCTAAAGGTATGCTTGGTGAGGCCTTTGACGACTGCCTTTGCCTCTCACTTGTTTCCGAATCTAATCTCACTGTAACTTTGTAGGCAAAGTGAGGGACGCCCTGAAGAAACAAGAGCTTGACTTGGCTGAGATGCAAAAAACCGCTTTAGAGAAGACCAGACTAGCGGATGAGAAGCTGGCTTCAGTGACTAAGCTTGAAGAAGAAAACACCAATCTGAAAGCTGCTCTTGATGCTGCCAACCAGGAGGTCACTCGACTGAAAAGCGACAAGACCACCCTGAATGACAAGGCCAGTGAGTTGAAGAGAAAGAAGGATGATCTAGAGGCTTATCTGGGTGGACTCGCCAAGAAGTTGTTTCTCATGCTTGAAGGTAATCCTTTGTATCAAACAAATATTTTAATTGTAACCTCTGACTGTTTGTCTTGACTCGGTGGTTGTGCTTGCAGAATTTTGTCAGAACTTTGAAGAGGAGACTGGTCGACTGGAAGTGAACCTGGACCCCATCAACTCTCCTGTGAAAGATGAAGTTGCCATGAACGTGCTCCGACTTGAATCTCGTGTTGCTGCTGTCATTGATTATCTCGCAAGGCTGAAGGTCGCAACTTCCCGCATCGACACAACACTCTGGCCAAGAGAGACACTCCAGAACGACCTCGAGTCTCTGATGACTCGACTGAACGAGGTCCCAAGTCGAGTGTAGGAGTGGAAGAAGTCTTCGGCCAGGTGCGGCGCAGATGTTGCTCTATCTCTGGTCCGCGTTCACTGCAAGGATGCACGAGAGGACAAGCTGGTGGCTCTCAGGGTGGCCAACACCAAGAAGCGTGATTTCAGATCCTTCATGGAGACCTTCATTGCCGCTGCCACTCGGATTGCAGATGGAATTGATTCTGGACGAGTTTGTGGCACCTTCCAGCCCTCCACAGGAGGGGTAAAAAACTTCTGAGCTTGATACTTTAAATTTGCCTCGGTATGCCGAGTGAGTTTTGTAACCTACAAACCTTAACAGGCCTAGCGCCTGGGCACTTTCAGTTCCGCTAGGTGTTATCCGAACTTGGGTTCGACGCTGAATATGTTTGCATTTGGTTTGAGGCATCTTTTGCAGGTTAAAGCGAAGCGCTTATTGCCATCGACTTGTCCCCCAATTCATTTAGGGGAGCACTGGGCTGCAGCTAAGTCCCCGAGCGAGAGGTTTGCCCTCCACTCGGTAGGATTTCAGAAGCTTAGGCGAGCACTGGGCTGCAGCTAAGCCCCCGAGTGGGAGGTCTGCTCTCCACTCGGTAGGATTTCAGAAACTTAGGCAAGCACTGGGCTGCAGCTAAGCCCCCGAGTGGGAGGTCTGCTCTCCACTCGGTAGGATTTCAGACACTTAGGCGAGCACTGGGCTGCAGCTAAGCCCCCGAGTGGGAGGTCTGCTCTCCACTCGGTAGGATTTCAGAAACTTAGGCGAGCACTGGGCTGCAGCTAAGCCCCCGAGTGGGAGGTCTGCTCTCCACTCGGTAGGATTTCAGAAACTTAGGCGAGCACTGGGCTGCAGCTAAGCCCCCGAGTGGGAGGTCTGCTCTCCACTCGGTAGGATTTTTGAATTGGTGGCGCAACTCGGAAGGAGAGGGTAGCAGTCGACCTGCACCTCGTCCTCCTTGCGGAACGCATGTTGTACTTGTACTTAGGCGAGTTCTTGGACTGCAGCTAAGCCTCCGAGTGGAAGGCTGGCTTACCACTCGGTAGGATTTTATTTATCTTAGGCGAGTACTTGGACTGCAGCTAAGCCTCCGAGTGGAAGGCTGGCTTACCACTCGGTAGGATTTTATTTATCTTAGGCGAGTACTTGGACTGCAGCTAAGCCTCCAAGTGGAAGGCTGGCTTACCACTCGGTAGGATTTTATTTATCTTAGGCGAAACGGATTTCGCAGCTAAGCCTTCGTGTGGGAGACTGACTCACCACTTGGTTAGGATTTGTTTTTACAGACTTAGGCGAATCGGATTCGCAGCTAAGCCACCCACTGGGGGATTGTTTTATATGGACAAAAGTAATAACAATCACTGGGAAAACTATAAAGCTCTTGTCTTTGATAAATAAACTACAGGAGTACTTTTATTACAACTCATCCGAGTGAATACTTAAGTGTAAAAGGGGCGGAGAAGCTCCGCGTTCCAAGCTCGGGGCTCGTTGATCTGATGCTCGACATTGTAAAGACGGTATGCTCCATTGTGGAGAACCTTGGTGACGATGAAGGGACCTTCCCAAGAAGGAGCAAGCTTGTGTGGTTTCTGCTGGTCCACTCGGAGGACTAAATCTCCTTCCTGGAAGGATCGACTCTTCACGTTTTTGGCGTGGAAGCGACGCAAGTCTTGTTGATAAATGGTCGATCTGATCAGAGCCATCTCTCTTTCTTCCTCTAAAAGGTCGACTGCGTCCTGTCGCGCTTGTTCTGCTTCAGCTTCGGTGTAGAGCTCGACTCGGGGAGCGTTGTGGAGAAGATCACTCGGCAAGACTGCTTCAGCTCCGTAGACCAAGAAGAATGGAGTTCTTCCAGTTGACCGGTTAGGTGTGGTCCTTAACCCCCAAAGCACCGAGGGAAGTTCGTCAACCCATGCACCAGCCGCATGCTTGAGATCACGCATCAAACGGGGCTTCAACCCTTTGAGAATCAAACCATTGGCTCGTTCTGCCTGTCCATTCGTCTGCGGATGGGCGACTGAAGCATAGTCGACTCGCGTGCCTTGAGACGTGCAGAAAGCTCTGAATTCTTCAGAATCGAAGTTTGACCCGTTATCAGTGATGATGCTGTGCGGGACTCCATATCTGAATATCAGTTCTCGGATGAAGCTGACAGCGGTACCAGCATCGAGGTTCTTGATGGGTTTGGCCTCAATCCACTTGGTAAACTTGTCGACTGCTACCAGCACATGTGTGAAACCGCTTCTTCCTGTTCTCAACGGGCCAACCATATCCAAACCCCATACAGCAAAGGGCCAGACGAGTGGTATGGTCTTCAAAGCTGACGCGGGCTTGTGTGACATGTTGGAGTAAAATTGACATCCCTCACACTTGTCGACTATCTCCTTCGCCATTTCATTTGCTCTGGGCCAATAAAAACCAGCTCGGTATGCTTTGGCCACGATGGTCCGAGAAGACGCATGATGGCCATAGGTCCCCGAGTGGATGTCGTTGAGAATCATTCGACCTTCCTTTGGTGTTATACATTTCTGGCTGACTCCAGTCGCACTTTCTCTGTATAATTGACCTCTCATGACGGTGAAGGTTTTGGACCGGCGGACGATCTCTCGAGCTTCTTCTTCATTCTCGGGGAGTTCCTTCCTCAAAATATAGGCGATGTAGGGCACTATCCAATCGGGAGTGATGACCAAAACTTCCATGATCAAGTCGACCACCGCTGGGACCTCGACTTCAGTCGGATCTGTGGCGCTTTTAGGCTGCGGAGCTTCTTCAGTGAAAGGATCCTCTTGAACCGATGGTGTGTAGACATGTTCCAAAAACACGCCACTCGGAATGGCTTCCCTCTTTGGACCTATCTGTTGGGGAACGTTGCAGAAAACAAAAATTTTCCTACTCGTTTCACCAAGATCATCTAGGAGTTCATCTAGCAACGAGTGATTAGATGCATCTACATACCTTTGTAGATCGCGAGCGGAAGCGTTCAAAAGAACGGTGATGATGTAGTCGTACTCGACGTGATCCAAATCACCGATGACCAGCGCCGAACGGACGGCACCTTCGCGTTCAACACACGTACGGGACGGGAGACGTCTCCTCCTTCTTGATCCAGCAAGGGGGGAGGAGAGGTTGATGAAGATCCAGCAGCACGACGGCGTGGTGGTGGATGCAGGGCGTCACAGCAGCAGGGCTTCGCCGAGACTACGAGGGAGAGACGTAACGGGGGGAGATGGAGGCGCCAGGGGCTGGTGTGAAATCCCTCCTCTCCCCCCCCACTATATATAGGGGTGCCAGGGGGGGGCGCCGGCCCTAGTAGATGGCATCTACTAGGGGGGGCGGCGGCCAAGGGGAGGTTTCCCTCCCCCCCAAGGCACCTAGGGGTGCCTTCCACCACATGGACTCTTCCATGGTGGAAACCCTAGGCGCATGGGCCTATAGGGGCTGGTGCCCTTGGCCCATCTAGGCCAAGGCGCACCCCCTACAGCCCATGTGGCCCCCGGGACAGGTGGCCCCACCCGGTGGACCCCCGGGACCCTTCCGGTGGTCCCGGTACAATACCGATAACCCCGAAACTTGTCCCGATGCCCGAAATAGCACTTCCTATATATAATTCTTTACCTCCGGACCATTCCGGAACTCCTCGTGACGTCCGGGATCTCATCCGGGACTCCGAACAACATTCGGGTTTCTGCATATACATATCTTCATAACCCTAGCGTCACCGAACCTTAAGTGTGTAGACCCTACGGGTTCGGGAGACAAGCAGACATGACCGAGACGACTCTCCGGTCAATAACCAACAGCGGGATCTGGATACCCATGTTGGCTCCCACATGCTCCACGATGATCTCATCGGATGAACCACGATGTCGAGGATTTAATCAATCCCGTACGCTATTCCCTTTGTCTATCGATATGTTACTTGCCCGAGATTCGATCGTCGGTATCCCAATACCTCGTTCAATCTCGTTACCGGCAAGTCACTTTACTCGTACCGTAATGCATGATCCCGTGACCAGACACTTGGTCACTCTGAGCTCATTATGATGATGCATTACCGAGTGGGCCCAGTGATACCTCTCCGTCATACGGAGTGACAAATCCCAGTCTTGATCCATGTCACCCAACAGACACTTTCGGAGATACCCGTAGTCTACCTTTATAGTCACCCAGTTACGTTGTGACGTTTGGCATACCCAAAGCACTCCTACGGTATCCGGGAGTTACACGATCTCATGGTCTAAGGAAAAGATACTTTGACATTGGAAAACTCTAGCAAACGAACTATACGATCTTGTGCTATGTTTAGGATTGGGTCTTGTCCATCACATCATTCTCCCAATGATGTGATCTCGTTATCAATGACATCCAGTGTCCATAGTCAGGAAACCATGACTATCTGTTGATCAACGAGCTAGTCAACTAGAGGCTCACTAGGGACATGTTGGTGTCTGTTATTCACACATGTATTACGATTTCCGGATAACACAATTATAGCATGAATAAAGACAATTATCATGAACAAGGAAATATAATAATAATGCTTTTATTATTGCCTCTAGGGCATATTTCCAACAGTCTCCCACTTGCACTAGAGTCAATAATCTAGTTACATTGTGATGAATCGAACACCCATGGAATTCTGGTGTTGATCATGTTTTGCTCTAGGGAGAGGTTTAGTCAACGGATCTGCTATATTCAGGTCCGTATGTACTTTACAAATCTCTATGTCTCCATCTTGAACATTTTCACGAATGGAGTTGAAGCGACGCTTGATGTGCCTTGTCTTCTTGTGAAACCTGGGCTCCTTGGCAAGTGCAATAGCTCCAGTGTTGTCACAGAAGAGCTTGATCGGCCCCGACGCATTGGGTATGACTCCTAGGTCGGTGATGAACTCCTTCACCCATATTGCTTCATGTGCTGCCTCCGAGGCTGCCATGTACTCCGCTTCACATGTAGATCCCGCCACGACGCTTTGCTTGCAACTGCACCAGCTTACTGCCCCACCATTCAAAATATACACGTATCCGGTTTGTGACTTAGAGTCATCCAGATCTGTGTCGAAGCTAGCGTCGACGTAACCCTTTACGACGAGCTCTTCGTCACCTCCATAAACGAGAAACATTTCCTTAGTCCTTTTCAGGTACTTCAGGATATTCTTGACCGCTGTCCAGTGTTCCTTGCCGGGATTACTTTGGTACCTTCCTACCAAACTGACGGCAAGGTTAACATCAGGTCTGGTACACAGCATGGCATACATAATAGAACCTATGGCTGAGGCATAGGGGATGACGCTCATCTCTTCTATATCTTCTGCCGTGGTCGGACATTGAGCTGAGCTCAATTTCATACCTTGTAACACAGGCAAGAACCCCTTCTTGGATTGATCCATATTGAACTTCTTCAATATCTTATCAAGGTATGTGCTTTGTGAAAGACCTATGAGGCGTCTCGATCTATCTCTATAGATTTTGATGCCTAATATATAAGCAGCTTCTCCAAGGTCCTTCATTGAAAAACTTTTATTCAAGTAGGCCTTGATGCTGTCCAAGAGTTCTATATCATTTCCCATCAACAGTATGTCATCTACATATAATATGAGAAATGCTACAGAGCTCCCACTCACTTTCTTGTAAACGCAGGCTTCTCCATAAGTCTGTGTAAACCCAAACGCTTTGATCATCTCATCAAAGCGAATGTTCCAACTCCGAGATGCTTGCACCAGCCCATAAATCGAGCGTTGGAGCTTGCACACTTTGTCAGCATTCTTAGGATCGACAAAACCTTCCGGCTGTATCATATACAATTCTTCCTTAAGGAAACCATTAAGGAATGCCGTTTTGACGTCCATTTGCCATATTTCGTAATCATAGAATGCGGCAATTGCTAACATGATTCGGACGGACTTCAGCTTCGCTACCGGTGAGAAAGTCTCATCGTAGTCAACCCCTTGAACTTGTCGATAACCCTTAGCGACAAGCCGAGCTTTATAGATGGTCACATTACCATCCGCGTCTGTCTTCTTCTTAAAGATCCATTTATTTTCTATGGCTCGCCGCTCAATGGGCAAGTCAGTCAAAGTCCATACTTTGTTTTCATACATGGATCCTATCTCGGATTTCATGGCTTCTAGCCATTTGTCGGAATCCGGGCCCGCCATCGCTTCTTCATAGTTCGAAGGTTCACCGTTGTCTAACAGCATGATTTCCAAGACAGGGTTGCCGTACCACTCTGGTGCGGAACGTGTCCTTGTGGACCTTCGAATTTCAGTAGGGGCTTGATCAGAAGTATCTTGATCATTCATTAACTTCCTCTCTAGTCGGTGCAGGCACCTCAGGAACATTTTCTTGAGTTGCGCCATTTTCCGGTTCAAGAGGTAATACTTCATCAAGCTCTACTTTCCTCCCACTTACTTCTTTCGAGAGAAACTCTTTCTCCAGAAAGGACCCATTCTTGGCAACAAAGATCTTGCCTTCGGATCTGAGGTAGAAGGTGTACCCAATAGTTTCTTTTGGGTATCCTATGAAGACGCATTTTTCCGACTTGGGTTCGAGCTTTTCAGGTTGAAGTTTCTTGACATAAGCATCGCATCCCCAAACTTTTAGAAACGACAGCTTAGGTTTCTTCCCAAACCATAATTCATACGGTGTCGTCTCAACGGATTTCGACGGAGCCCTATTTAAAGTGAATGCGGCAGTCTCTAAAGCATAGCCCCAAAAGGAAAGCGGTAAATCGGTAAGAGACATCATAGATCGCACCATATCTAACAGAGTGCGATTACGACGTTCGGACACACCATTACGCTGAGGTGTTCCAGGCGGCGTGAGTTGTGAAACTATTCCACATTTTCTTAAGTGTGTGCCCAAACTCGTGACTCAAGTATTCTCCTCCACGATCTGATCGTAGAAACTTGATTTTCCTGTCACGTTGATTTTCAACCTCACTCTGAAATTCCTTGAACTTTTCAAAGGTTTCAGACTTGTGTTTCATTAAGTAGATATACCCATACCTACTTAAATCATCAGTGAGGGTGAGAACATAACGATAGCCACCGCGAGCCTCAACACTCATTGGACCGCACACATCAGTATGTATGATTTCCAATAAGTCGGTTGCTCGCTCCATTGTTCCTGAGAACGGAGTCTTGGTCATTTTACCCATAAGGCATGGTTCGCACGTGTCAAATGATTCATAATCAAGAGACTCTAAAAGTCCATCAGCATGGAGCTTCTTCATGCGTTTGACACCTATGTGACCAAGGCGGCAGTGCCACAGGTATGTGGGACTATCATTATCAACCTTACTTCTTTTGGTACTCACATTATGAACATGTGTAGCATCACGTTCGAGATTCATAAAGAATAAACCATTCACCATAGGAGCATGACCATAAAACATATCTCTCATAAAAATGGAACAACCATTATTCTCAGATTTAAAAGAGTAGCCATCTCGAATTAAACGAGATCCCGATACAATGTTCATGCTCAAAGCTGGCACTAAATAACAATTATTAAGGTTTAAAACTAATCCCGAAGGGAGATGCAGAGGTAGCGTGCCGACGGCGATCACATTGACCTTGGAACCATTCCCGACGCGCATCGTCACCTCGTCCTTTGCCAGTTTCCGCTTATTCCGCAGCCCCTGCTTTGAGTTACAAATGTGAGCAACTGCACCGGTATCAAATACCCAGGAGCTACTACGGGCACTAGTAAGGTACACATCAATTACATGTATATCACATATACCTTTTGTTTTGCCGGCCTTCTTATCCGCTAAGTACTTAGGGCAGTTCCGCTTCCAGTGACCGCTTCCCTTGCAATAAAAGCACTCAGTCTCGGGCTTGGGTCCATTCTTTGGCTTCTTCCCGGCAGCTTGCTTGCCGGGCGCGGCAACCTCCTTGCCGTCCTTCTTGAAGTTCTTTTTACCCTTGCCTTTCTTGAACTTAGTGGTTTTATTGACCATCAACACTTGATGTTCCTTCCTGACTTCTACCTCTGCTGATTTCAGCATAGCAAATACTTCAGGAATGGTCTTTTCCATCCCCTGCATATTGAAGTTCATCACAAAGCTCTTGTAGCTTGGTGGAAGCGACTGGAGGATTCTGTCAATGACCGCATCATCCGGGAGATTAACTCCCAGCTGAGTCAAGCGGTTATGCAACCCAGACATAGTGAGTATGTGCTCACTGACAGAACTGTTTTCCTCCATCTTACAGCTGAAGAATTTGTCGGAGACTTCATATCTCTCGACCCGGGCATGAGCTTGGAAAACCATTTTCAGCTCTTCGAACATCTCATATGCTCCATGTCTCTCAAAACGCTTTTGGAGCCCCGGCTCTAGGCTGTAAAGCATGCCGCACTGAACGAGGGAGTAGTCATCGGAACGTGCCTGCCAAGCGTTCATAACATCTTGTTCTGCAGGGAGAACGGGTGCGTCACCAAGCGGTGCTTGTAGGACATAATCTTTCTTGGCAGCTATGAGGATGATCCTCAGGTTCCGGACCCAGTCCGTATAGTTGCTGCCATCGTCTTTCAGCTTAGTTTTCTCTAGGAACGCGTTGAAGTTGAGGACTACGTTGGCCATTTGATCTACAAGACATATTGCAAAGATTTTAGACTAAGTTCATGATAATTAAGTTCAACTAATCAAATTATTAGTGAACTCCCACTTAGATTAGACATCCCTCCAGTCATCTAAGTATTACATGATCCGAGTTAAACTAGACCGTGTCCGATCATCACGTGAGACGGACTAGTCAACATCGGTGAACATCTTCATGTTGATCGTATCTTCTATACGACTCATGCTCGACCTTTCGGTCTTCTGTGTTCCGAGGCCATGTCTGTACATGCTAGGCTCGTCAAGTCAACCTAAGTGTTTGCATGTGTAAATCTGTCTTACACCCGTTGTATGTGAACGTCTGAATAAAACACCCGATCATCACGTGGTGTTTTGAAACAGCGAACTGTCGCAACGGTGCACAGTTAGGGGGAACACTTCTTGAAATTATTGTGAGGGATCATCTTATTTACTACCGTCGTTCTAAGTAAACAAGATGCAAAACATGATAAACATCACATGCAATCAAATAATAAACGTGACATGATATGGCCAATATCACATAGCTCCTTTGATCTCCATCTTGGGGCTCCATGATCATCTTGTCACCGGCTTGACACCATGATCTCCATCATCATGATCTCCATCATCGTGTCTCCATGAAGTTGCTCGCCAACTATTACTTCTACTACTATGGCTAACGCGTTTAGCAATAAAGTAAAGTAATTTACATGGCGTTTCTTGATGACACGCAGGTCATATAAAAGAATAAAGACAACTCCTATGGCTCCTGCCGGTTGTCATACTCATCGACATGCAAGTCGTGAATCCTATTACAATAGCATGAACATCTCATACATCACATATAGATCATTCATCATTCATCACAACTTTGGCCATATCATATCACAAACCACTTGCTGCAAAAACAAGTTAGACGTCCTCTAATTGTTGTTGCAAGTTTTACGTGGCTGAATTAGGGTTCTAGCAAGAACGTTTTCTTACCTACGTTAAAGCCACAACGTGATTTGTCAACTTCTATTTACCCTTCATAAGGACCCTGTTCATCGATTCCGCTCCAACTAAAGTAGGAGAGACAGACACCCGCCAGCCACCTTATGCAACTAGTGCATGTTAGTCGGTGGAACCGGTCTCACGTAAGCGTACGTGTAAGGTTGGTCCGGGCCGCTTCATCCCACAATACCGCTGAAGCAAGAAAGGACTAGTAACGGCAAGAAAGTTGACAAATCTACGCCCACAACAAATTGTGTTCTACTCGCGCAAGAAGAACTACGCATAGACCTAGCTCATGATGCCACTGTTGGGGAACGTTGCAGAAAACAAAAATTTTCCTACTCGTTTCACCAAGATCATCTAGGAGTTCATCTAGCAACGAGTGATTAGATGCATCTACATACCTTTGTAGATCGCGCACGGAAGCGTTCAAAAGAACGGTGATGATGTAGTCGTACTCGACGTGATCCAAATCACCGATGACCAGCGCCGAACGGACGGCACCTCCGCGTTCAACACACGTACGGGACGGGAGACGTCTCCTCCTTCTTGATCCAGCAAGGGGGAGGAGAGGTTGATGAAGATCCAGCAGCACGACGGCGTGGTGGTGGATGCAGGGCGTCACAGCAGCAGGGCTTCGCCGAGACTACGAGGGAGAGACGTAACGGGGGGAGATGGAGGCGCCAGGGGCTGGTGTGAAATCCCTCCTCTCCCCCCCACTATATATAGGGGTGCCAGGGGGGGCGCCGGCCCTAGTAGATGGCATCTACTAGGGGGGGCGGCGGCCAAGGGGAGGTTTCCCTCCCCCCCAAGGCACCTAGGGGTGCCTTCCACCACATGGACTCTTCCATGGTGGAAACCCTAGGCGCATGGGCCTATAGGGGCTGGTGCCCTTGGCCCATCTAGGCCAAGGCGCACCCCCTACAGCCCATGTGGCCCCCCGGGACAGGTGGCCCCACCCGGTGGACCCCCGGGACCCTTCCGGTGGTCCCGGTACAATACCGATAACCCCGAAACTTGTCCCGATGCCCGAAATAGCACTTCCTATATATAATTCTTTACCTCCGGACCATTCCGGAACTCCTCGTGACGTCCGGGATCTCATCCGGGACTCCGAACAACATTCGGGTTTCTGCATATACATATCTTCATAACCCTAGCGTCACCGAACCTTAAGTGTGTAGACCCTACGGGTTCGGGAGACAAGCAGACATGACCGAGACGACTCTCCGGTCAATAACCAACAGCGGGATCTGGATACCCATGTTGGCTCCCACATGCTCCACGATGATCTCATCGGATGAACCACGATGTCGAGGATTTAATCAATCCCGTACGCTATTCCCTTTGTCTATCGATATGTTACTTGCCCGAGATTCGATCGTCGGTATCCCAATACCTCGTTCAATCTCGTTACCGGCAAGTCACTTTACTCGTACCGTAATGCATGATCCCGTGACTAGACACTTGGTCACTCTGAGCTCATTATGATGATGCATTACCGAGTGGGCCCAGTGATACCTCTCCGTCATACGGAGTGACAAATCCCAGTCTTGATCCATGTCACCCAACAGACACTTTCGGAGATACCCGTAGTCTACCTTTATAGTCAACCAGTTATGTTGTGACGTTTGGCATACCCAAAGCACTCCTACGGTATCCGGGAGTCACACGATCTCATGGTCTAAGGAAAAGATACTTTGACATTGGAAAACTCTAGCAAACGAACTACACGATCTTGTGCTATGTTTAGGATTGGGTCTTGTCCATCACATCATTCTCCCAATGATGTGATCCCGTTATCAATGACATCCAGTGTCCATAGTCAGGAAACCATGACTATCTGTTGATCAACGAGCTAGTCAACTAGAGGCTCACTAGGGACATGTTGGTGTCTGTTATTCACACATGTATTACGATTTCCGGATAACACAATTATAGCATGAATAAAGACAATTATCATGAACAAGGAAATATAATAATAATGCTTTTATTATTGCCTCTAGGGCATATTTCCAACACTATCTTCGCCAAGTCATCGGCTGCTTGGTTTTTCAGTCGGGGAACGTGATGGAGTTCTAACCCTTCGAATTTCTTTTCAAGCCTCCTCACTGCATTGTAGTATCCAGTCATGGCTGGGCTTCTCACGTCCCACTCCTTCATCACCTGATTGACCACCAAATCTGAGTCGCCGTAAACCATAAGGCAACGGACGCCGAGTGAAATGGCCATGCGCAACCCATACAACAGTGCTTCATATTCTGCTTCATTGTTGGAGGAATCAAAGTGGATCTGGAGCACATATCTGAGCTTATCTCCTCGGGGAGAAACCAGAACTACCCCAGCACCAGAACCATTTAACATCTTAGATCCATCAAAGAACATGGTCCAATGCTCCGAGTGAACTTGAGTCGGCTGCTGCTGTTCAATCCACTCGGCAAGGAAATCTGCTATAGCCTGGGACTTAATGGCTTTCTTTGCCTCGAATTTGATATCAAGGGGAAGGAGTTCAATTGCCCATTTAGCCACTCGACCAGTTGCATCTCTGTTGTGTAGAATCTCTGACAATGGTGCGTCGCTGACGACTGTAATGTCATGATCAGAGAAATAATGGGCAACCTTCTTCATGGTCATGTAGATCCCATATACGAGCTTCTGATAATGAGGATATCTTTGCTTCGATGGGGTCAAAACTTCAGAGAGATAATACACTGGGCGCTGAACTTTGAAGGTTTTCCCTTCTTCTTCCCACTCGACCGTAAGTACTGTACTGACGACTTGTCCTGTGGCTGCAATATAAAGCAACAGAGGCTCTTTGCTGATTGGAGCAGCAAGCACCGGCTGGGTGGAGAGCAGAGTTTTTAACTCGGCAAACGCTGCATCAGCTTCTGGAGTCCACTCGAACTTGTCTGCCTTCTTCATCAGTCAGTAATGGGGCAACGCCTTTTCACCGAGACGAGAGATGAATCGACTTAACGCGGCCAAGCATCCAGTAAGCTTCTGGACATCATGCACACGCACAGGGCGTTTCATTCGGAGTATGCTGCCAACTTTTTCTGGGTTAGCATCGATTCCTCGTTCAGAAACGAGAAAACCGAGTAACTTCCCGCCAGGTACTCCGAATGTGCACTTTGAAGGATTGAGATTGATATCATACCTCCTGAGATTGGCAAATGTTTTAGCTAATTCAGTCAATAGGTCGGAACCCTTTCGCGACTTGACCACGATATCATCCATGTATGCTTCCACATTCCGACTGATTTGAGTGAGTATACACTTTTGAATCATTCTCATGAACGTGGCTCCGGCATTCTTGAGGCCGAATGGCATGGTGATATAGCAGAAGCACCCGAATGGGGTGATGAAAGCTGTTTTGATTTCGTCGGGCCCATACAGACGGATCTGATGATACCCGGAATAAGCGTCTAGAAAAGACAATCTCTCGCACCCTGCGGTCGAGTCGACAATTTGGTCGATGCGAGGGAGAGGAAAATGATCTTTCGGGCAGGCCTGATTGATATGTTTGAAATCAATGCACATACGAAGGGAATTGTCCTTTTTGGGAACCATAACAACATTGGCGAGCCACTCGGAGTGGTATATTTCTCGGATGAACTCTGCTGCAAGGAGTCGAGCCACCTCTTCGCCAATGGCCTTTTTCTTCTGAATGACGGACCGTCGAAGATGTTCTTTAACATGTTTTTCCTTTGAATCGACTCTAAGGCGATGCTCAGCCAGTCCCCTGGGAACACCTGGCATGTCAGCTGGCTTTCGTGCGAAGATGTCCCAGTTCTCACGGAGGAACTGGATGAGCGCTTCTTCCTATTTAGAGTCGAGTGTAGTGGAAATATGGGTCAGATCTGCATTGGGGTCAGTCGGGTGGATGTGAACTGGCTTCGTCTCACCGGACGACTGAAATGCTAACTCCGTGGCGGGCTTCTTGGCCCACAGTAAATCACTCGGATCTGCGTTCTTCTTGTATTCCTCTAGCTCTATCACTGTTATCTGGTCATCCGCAATCTTTGAGCCTTTCTGGAAACACTCTTCTGCTTTCTTCCGGTTACCAGTGACGGTGATCACGCCTTTGGGGCCAGGCATCTTTAACTTGAGGTACACGTAACATGGTCGAGCCATGAAGTGGGCGTAGGCTGGTCTTCCCAAGATAGCGTGGTAGGCGCTCTGGAAATCCACGATTTCAAATGTCAGCTTCTCTTTGCGGAAATGCTTCGAGTCGCCGAACACCACATCCAAAGCTATTTGGCCGAGTGACTCGGCCTTCTTTCCTGGGATGACTCCGTGAATACTCATGTTGCTGGAACTGAGCCTGGACATCGGAATGCCCATTCCCTTGAGCGTCTCAGCATACAGAATGTTCAACCCGCTGCCGCCATCCATCAATACCTTCGTCAGTCGAGTGCCTTCGACGACCGGGTCGACCACCAGTGCTTGCCTCCTAGGGGTGGCAATATGAGTAGGATGGTCCGACTGGTCGAAAGTAATGGGAGTTTGCGACCATCTCAGATAGTTTGGTGTTGCCGGTGCGACCATATTGACTTCACGGTTGATCACTTTCAGTCAACTTTTGCTCTCTACATCAGCAAAAATCATCAGAGTGGAGTTGACGTGAGGGTACTCTCCATCACTGTCCTGCTTGTCCTCAGCCTTGTCCGACTCCTTCTCTTTGTCTTTCGGTTGTTTCCCTTGGAACTGCTGGATTAAGAGCCGGCACTGGCGAGTGGTATGCTTTGGGTAGATGAAGTTACCCTCTTCGTCTTTCTTCGTGTGGATATGACACGGCAGGTCCATCACATCATTACCCTCCTTATCTTTTATTTTCTTGGGGTTCCAAGATCCTTTGGGTTTCCCTTTAAATTTGCCCTGTGTCACGGCTAGAGCCTCTCCAGGAGCTGCTAGCTCGGCCTTCCGCTTTTGCTTCCGACTGGAGTTTCCTTTATCCGACTGACTCGGCTTGTACTTGCCGCTCCGGAGTCGGTCCTCTTCTTCGCCGTTGGCGTACTTGGTGGCTATTTCCATCATCCGACTCAGGGTCATGTCTCCAGTTCGACCAAACTTCAGGCTCAACTCTCTGTTCTTGACGCCCTCTTTGAAGGCGCAAACCGCTTGATGGTCCGACACATTCTCTACAGTGTGATGCAAAGTGATCCACCTCTGGATGTAATCCCTCAGTGTTTCACTCGACTTTTGTACACAAACTTGTAGCTCAGTCAGTCCAGCAGGTCGCTTGCAAGTTCCCTCAAACGTCCTGACGAACACTCGAGAAAGATCTTCCCAGGTGTAAATGCTGCTGGGAGCTAACTGATTCAACCATGCCCTGGCTGAACCCCCTAGCATAAGTGGCAAATGTTTCATGGCCACTTCATCATTACCGCCACCAATCTGAACAGCCACTCGGTAGTCTTCGAGCCAAGTTTCAGGCTTAGACTCTCTAGTGAACTTATTCACCCCACTCGCCAACCTGAAGTTGGGGGGTATCACTGCGGTTCTGATCGCTCTGCTAAAACATTCTGGACCTGAAATGTGGACTCGGCTGCTTGTGGGCACATCTCTGTCATGACCACCTCTATGAGCTCTGTTTCGGTCGACCAAACCTTGCACGATGATGGATCTCGCATCAAAGCCTGGCTCTCTGGGGTCGATTGGAGCTCTCCGCTCGACACTGAGCTGGCGTCTGTCATCTTGCTGCCGATGGGCGTTAGACCCACTTCTCGGAGGAGGAGTGGGCACTCGACGCCTGTCATCGCGATCAAATCGGTCATCATAGTGGTCCCGCCGGCCCTCACGTCCCATGCGCCTCGGAGGCGACCTTGGACTATGAGCCGACTGAACAATATTCGCAGCGACAGATCGACTGTGAATCCTGTTACATGACTGTGACACAGCTGAATTCTGATCTCCTGCCGCCCGGAGCAAATCTCTGATCTGCATCAAGCCTCTTCCAGCCTCTGACTGAGAGGGCTGAATTGACTCCGCTATGCGGGCTGCAACTACCAAATTCTGAATTGGGGTTCGATATACCTGAGTTGGTTGCGGAAAGAGCTGACGTCGATTGGAGTTAGTCGCTCGCTGACGCGCACGCTCGTCGAGTGCTCGCTGGAGGTTCTCCAGTCGAGTGCATTCAGCCAGGTTGGCTAAACGCGCCTTTTCCAGGGCGCGAGCCTCAGGAGTTTCTCCTGCAATGGGAGTATGCAGGGCATCCATGTTCCGGCGGCGAAGTTCTTCCCTCTGCTGGGAAGTGAGCGGCTCGGGTTGGTACTCTTCATGGGCTTGAGCAGGGTCGTCCTCGTCGTCCATCCCGTTGCCGCGGGGGAAACCGGGAGGACTACGGGGCCCGTTGACCATCAGGACCTCCGCCGCCGGATCACTGCTATCGCACTCGGATGCAGTCTCTACGGGGCCAGTCGATAGGTCGAACAGGCCGTAGAGATATTCGTCGGGCTCAATCGCCGCGACTTGGGTGGTGGCCGATTGGCGAGCCACTGCGTGTCTCACCCATCGCTGGAGTCTCGACCGACCGGAGCGCTTGCGCTGGCGGGAGACAGGGAGGGAGGACGGCGCAGGAGTCGACCGGTACAGGGTCGACGGCTGCCGCAGCAAGACGCCGCGGACACACGCCCAAAAGTGCATCACCCCGCGGACGGGGAGCGCGTCGATGTCGAGTGGTGCCTCCTGGAGCCAAGCGGAGTCGTCGGCGATGAAAGTGAGCGCACCGAGACGGATCTTGTGGCCCTCGACCAGAGCTCCGCCAGAAACCATGATGAAGACGATCGAACAAATTGCAACTTCTCCAAAAAAGTCGCTAAGACACCTGCCCCACGGTGGGCGCCAACTGTCGTGGTTCTAAGTCTGATAGTAGAATGGGGGGTAAGTATGGAAAGGCAAGGTCCTAGCTATGGAGTAGTTGTACACACGGGTGTTTAGCGAGTTCATGCCCTTCTCTGAGGAAGTAACAGCCCTACGTCTCGGAGCCCGGAGGCGGTCGACTGATCTCTGTGTATATGAGTTACAGGGGTGCCCACCCTTCTACCAGTGGAGGGGGTGGCTTATATAGAGGACGCCAAGACCGCAGCCAGCCCACGTAGAGGAGGGTTAAAGTAAATTTAGGTCGGGCGTTACTGGTAACGCCCTACATAAAGTGTCATCTTGACCATTAATACTACTTAATTACAGACCGTTTGGATACAGCATAGATCCTGAACTTCTGATGGTCGAGTGTGTCTTCATGGTCGAGTGTCTTCTAGCCGGTCGAGTGGAGCTTCTCTTGGTCGACTGGAAGGTAGCTTCGCATGATGATGTCCTTGGGTATGGTATCCTAGATAGGTCCATGACCCTACCCTAGGTACATAACCTCATCAGTCATCCCTGGATCAGTAATGCTGACACCACATAGTACTCGGAGGATTTATAACAGAGTAGCAATCACACACTTATTACATCGAATGTCTCAAAAGAGAAATTAATGAAATAAATATGGCTTAAGGCCATCTAAAAACGATAACAGCGGAAGGCTTGGAAGATAAATGAGTCCATCAACTCCAACGGCATCACTGAGTATAGAACCACGACCTAAAAGCACCTTACTCGTCGTCTGAAAAGTCTGCAACATGAAACGTTGCAGCCCGAAAACGGGTCAGCACATGGAATATGCTGGCAGTGTAACACATAGAGAATAACAATGGAGATAGGCTATACTACATGCATATTTGTCTGTTGGTAAAGCTCTATGGTTACAGTTTTTGCATAAAGCCAATTTTTCCCTACTGCAAAGGAATAAATTTTAATTAACTATCATGGTGGTTGTTAAACATTAAGAATGGTTGACAGCATCCTCAATTCCAATTAAAAAGTACTCATTAAAACCCAACAATATTAATTAAAGTAACATGATGAGATTCACATGATAATCAAGTACTAGATACTCAAGATGTCCATAACCGGGGACACGGCTAACCATGATTAGTTTATACACTCTGCAGAGGTTTGCGCACTTTTCCCCACATGACTCGATCGCCTCCGCTTGGTTTCCCGCACTACATGGTGTTTGAGAAACGGATGACCGAGACATAGTCTTTCAGAAGCACTAGCACCTTACATGAGGGGTAGACCGTACCAACCTACACCCCCTACATCTGCTAGTCCACCCCGTAAGAGTTCGCACAACTTAGTCAACTATGCTAGAGCCCATAATAGCATGTGGCTGCACACGTAAGTTTCTAGTTTGAATAATCTCATGATCCCTTTGAGCCTGGGTGGCGGTCCGAAGAAATACAGGCAAGTCCTGCTAGAAAACAGGTGCCTCAATCCACCCAGATGTGTGTTTAAGTTGCCACCTTAAATAAACCATTAATTAACAATCTCACATCTGTCATGGATATTCACTCACCCAATCCACGTCTACTAGCATAGCATGGCATAATAAGCAAACGTAGAAGTAACTCCCAAAGGTTTGATAATAAAACAGGTAAAGGTACTACCTCATCTACTTCCCATCCCACAATTTAATTAGATCCTAATCATGCAATGTTTGAGGATAGATCTAATGCATAAAAACTGGGTAGTAGAAAGGTATGATCAAGTGTTACTTGCCTTGCTGATGATCCGCGAGACCTAGAGACTCGAAGTAACAGGCGGCGCACTCCGGGTATTCTATCGCAAACAAACAAACAAGCATACAATAAGTACTCATCTAATGCACAGGTAAAACTCGAATAAAAGATCCAACCAGAATGTTCAACTTAAGAACTCCGGTTTGCAAAAAGAATCAAATCAAATAAAGCAACGAAAATCAAACGGCGAAAGAAAACAGCTTCGTTTTACTAATCTGGATCTAAGTCAAATTTTACAGAAGCAAAAACTTGTTTAAGTAGATTATTTGGAAAGAGGGTTTCGAGACGAAACTCCAGGCGCTTGAATCGCCTGATTCCGATAAACGAGCGAAAAGTTATACTAAAACGAAAATTGGATCAGAAATCACGATCAGAAAATAACCGCGGAAAATCCGAGAAAAAGAAAAAACGACGAACGGATTAACGAACGAACGTTTGTTAATTTAACGAATCTGACGAAGGCGTTTGTTAAAACGAACTAACGGACGAACATCCGCTAATTAACCTAAACCGAAAAAAACTGAAACTAAAAAAATGAAAAAAAAACTGTATTGAAAACCGCCCGATTTTTAAGAAAACCGGCGGCACGTGGTTCGAGGCGGCAGCGAACCTCGGCGGCGGCGGTGATGAAGTCCGGCGGGGCTCCGGCGGGTCCGGCGACGGCGGGTGGCGGCGCTGGCGGCGGCGGCGGCGGATCTGGCGGGTGGCGGCGGATCTGGCTAGGGTTAGGGTTTTCGCGGGTGGGCCGGGGCGGCGGATCAGGCTGGCGGCGGGGCGAGCTGGCGGGCTGGGGCGCCGGGTCGGGCACTTTATAAAGTGCCCTTCGAGTGGAGTCCCGCTCGGGCACGGCCCGAGGTCGGTGTGCGTTTTTTTTAAAAATAATTACGCTCGGTAGAAAAATAAAAAGAAATACTAAATGGACTCCAAAAATCCCGAAATAAATTTTCCCCGGCTTCTAAAATCAAGCCGGACTAGATGAACATTTATTTGGGGCCTAAATGCAATTTTGAAAAACGTGCATTTTTCCTAAATTCAAATAAAAGGCGAAAAACTCCAAAATAAATCTTATTTGATTTTTTATTAAATCTTCATTATTTCTTTATTTTGGGAAAGTCATTTTATTCCCTCTCTGAATTTTGGTAGTGGAAATAATTGAAGATAAAATAAATAAAATCAATGATCCTATTCTCAAAATTTGAGAAAAACTCAAATAAGAAAATAACGAAATCCCCAACTCTCTCCGAGGGTCCTTGAGTTGCATAGAATTTCTTGGATCGAGCCAAAATGCAACAAAAATATGATATGCAATGATGATCTATGTATAACATTCCAAATTGAAAATTTGGGATGTTACAAACCTACCCCCCTTAAGATGAATCTCGCCCTCGAGATTCGGGTTGGCTAGCAAATAGGTGAGGGTGGTCCTTGAGCAGATCTTCCTCTCGCTCCCAGGTGGCTTCCTCCTCGGTGTGGTGGCTCCACTGAACTTTGCAAAACTTGATAACCTTACTGCGGGTAACTCGACTGGCATAATCCAGAATTCTAACTGGTTTCTCCTCATAAGTCAAATCATCCTTCAACTGAATTGCTTCTAGTGGCACAATATCTCTCAGTGGAATATCGGCTATTTCTGCATTACACTTCTTCAACTGTGAAACATGGAACACATCGTGAACTCCTGACAATCCCTCAGGTAATTCCAACTTGTACGCTACTTCTCCCATGCGTTCCAAAACCTTGTATGGCCCCACAAAACGTGGTGCTAACTTGCCTTTAACTCCAAAACGCTTAACTCCTGATAGCGGAGATACTCAAAGATAAACTCTGTCTCCGACTTCGTATTCTGCCTCCTTGCGTTTTGAATCCGCATAACTTTTCTGTCTTGACTGGGCTACCTTGAGCCTATCGCGGATCAACTTTACTTTCTGTTCAGACTCCTTAATCAAATCCGGTCCAAACAACTAGCGGTCTCCAACCTCATCCCACAACAATGGGGTTCTGCACCTCCTTCCGTATAAGGCTTCGAAAGGGGCCATCTTCAAACTGGATTGGTAACTATTGTTGTAAGAAAACTCCGCATATGGCAAGTTATCATCCCAACTAGATCCATAATCCAACACACAAGCTCTCAACATATCCTCCAAAATCTGATTGACTCTCTCGGTCTGTCCATCTGTCTGCGGTGGAAAGCTGTGCTAAACTCCAGTCTGGTTCCCAATGTTTCGTGCAACTGCTTCCAGAACTTCGAGGTGAATTGGGTTCCTCTATCTGATACGATACTCCTCGGAACTCCATGCAAACATACAATCCTTGTCATGTATATCTTAGCCAGTTTGGCACCGCTGTAGGTAGTCTTTACTGGAATGAAATGAGCTACCTTCGTCAAACGATCGACTACAACCCAAATCGAGTCATAGCCTGAACGAGTCCTGGGCAATCCCGTGATGAAATCCATGCCTAGTTTATCCCACTTCCATTCGGGTATAGGCAATGGCTGCAACAATCCAGCTGGCTTTTGATGTTCTGCCTTCACCCTCTGACATACATCACAAACTGCTACATACTCTGCAATATCTTTCTTCATTCCGGTCCACCAGAATGTTTCCTTCAAATCCAAATACATCTTGGTATTCCCGGGGTGAATCGAATATGGTGAATCATGTGCCTCTTGCAGAATCAACCTCCTGATCTCCGGGTCATTGGGCACATAAACACGGTCCTCAAATCGTAGGGTATCGTACTCATCCTCACGAAATCCCTTAGCCTTTCCTTCGTTCATTTTCTCCTTTATAGAGGCAACTTCCTTATCTGTCTTTTGAGCTTCTCTGATTTTATCCATCAATGTAGACTGAATCTCCATTGCTGCTACATAGCCTCTCGGAACTATTTCCAAACATAGATCATGAAGATCCTCGGCTAACTCCTTGGGTATTCCTCCCATCATTAGTGTATTGACGTGGCTCTTACGGCTCAACGCGTCTGCTACAACGTTAGCCTTCCCGGGGTGATAATGCAATCTCATATCATAATCCTTAATAAGCTCCAACCATCTCCTCTGCCTGAGATTTAACTCCTTCTGCGTGAAGATGTACTTCAAACTCTTGTGATCCGTGTACACCTCACAATGATTTCCAATGAGAAAATGTCTCCACGTTTTCAGTGCATGCACTACGGCTGCTAATTCCAAATCATGAGTAGCATAATTCAACTCATGAGGCTTAAGCTGTCGTGAAGCATACGAAACAACTCTTCCCTCCTGCATAAGCACTGCTCCAAGTCCTCGACGTGAAGCGTCGCAATACACTTCATAATCCTTAGTCTGGTCTGGCAGAATTAATACTGGTGAGGTAACCAAACGTTTCTTCAACTCCTGGAAACTAGCCTCACACTCCTCAGTCCAAATGAACTTAGTATCCTTCTTCAACAACTCTGTCATAGGCTTGGCAATCTTCGAGAAATTTTCAATGAATCTTCGGTAGTATCCTGCGAGTCCAAGGAAACTCCTGATCTCTCCAACTGTGGTTGGTGCCTCCCAGTTTGTCACAGTGACAACTTTAGTGGGGTCTACGGCAATACCTTCTCCGGATATAACATGTCCGAGAAATCCAACTTCCTTCAACCAAAACTCACACTTGCTGAACTTGGCGTATAGCTGATGTTCTCTGAGCTTCTCGAGTACCAAACGCAAGTGTTCCTTATGTTCCTCTTCATTCTTCGAGTAAACCAAAATATCATCAATGAACACCACAACGAACTTATCCAAAAATTCCATAAACACCTTGTTCATCATGTTCATAAAATAGGCTGGGGCGTTAGTCAGACCAAATGACATAACGGTATACTCATACAGCCCATACCTGGTGGTAAAAGCCGTCTTCGGTATATCTTGCTCCCGAATCTTCAACTGATGGTACCCTGATCGCAAATCGATCTTGGAAAACACCTTAGCTCCTTGCAACCGATCAAACAGATCATTGATCATTGGTAGTGGGTACTTGTTCTTGATTGTTACTTCACTCAATCCGCGATAATCAACAACCATTCTTAACGATCCATCCTTCTTCTCCACTAGAAGTACTGGCGATCCCCAAGGTGAAGAACTTGGGCGAATAAAACCTTTATCCAACAACTCCTTAATTTGCTTCTTAATTTCCTCCAAATCTTGGGCTGGCATCCTGTACGGTCTCTTGGATATAGGTCCAGTGCCTGGCAGTAGCTCAATTAAGAACTCAATGTCTCTATCCGGTGGCATGCCTGGCAACTCTTCTGGAAATACATCGGGAAAATCCCTTACCACTGGTACTTCCTCCTGCACAACTCCTGATAAGGAATTTACATGTGCTCTCCTCGGCTCATGCCGTGATACATACTTGATCCTTCTTCCTTCAGGGGTGGTAAGCAAAATCGACTTACTGACGCAATCAATGTTCCCTCCATACTTTGATAACCAATCCATGCCTAATATCACATCCAAACCTTGCGATTCCAAAACTATTAGGTCCGAGGGAAATACATGGTGTCCAATCCTTAATGGCAGTCGATCACACCATTTACTAGCCGTATACTCTGCTCCGGGTGAGGTTACTAGCATGGGTGACCTAAGTGCTTGGGTTGGCAATTTATATTTATCCACAAATCCCCTTGATATGTATGAATGCGATGCACCAGTATCGAAAAGAACAACTGCAGTAAATGCCTTAACCAAAAACTTACCTATTACTGCATCTGGCTGAGCTTCAACCTCCTCCACGGTAACGTGGTTCACTTGCCCCCGGTTGAAAGGGTTCGGCTTCTTTCCTGAGCTTCCATTGCCATTTCCATTTTGGGCTTCTGGGCAATCATTTGCATAATGCCCCGTCTTGCGGCACTTATAACAGGTGATATGGCTCAGGTCTGCTTTGGATGGTGTTGACGGGTTGGTGCGGCTTTGTCCATTGCTTCCTCCATTCCCGTTTCCATTCTTTGTGCCATTGTGATTGTGCGAGCTGCCTCCTCCATGAGTATGCTGAAAATGTCCTCCTGACTTTGGGGTAAAGCGTGGCTTCTGCTGAGCTCCAGAATTATACTTCCCCTGTGCATACTTCCTCTTACGATTATCAATCTGCTGCTGCTTCCCTTCAATCATAAGAGCACGATCTACTAACTCCTGGTAGTTATTGAAGGTGGCTACCATCAACCGCATGCTCAGCTCATCATTCAGTCCTTCTAGAAACTTCTCCTGCTTAGCAGCATCTGTAGCAACGTCATCTGGGGCATAACGTGCTAGCTTACTAAAATCATCCACATACTGGCCAACTGTCCGTCCTCCTTGGCGTAAGTTCCGAAACTCACGCTTCTTCATGGCCATAGCTCCTGCTGAAACATGGGCAGTACGAAAAGCTTGCTGAAACTGATTCCATGTGACAGTGTCTACAGGGTAAGTGGCTGTAAAATTCTCCCACCATGCTGCTGCGGGTCCGTCAAGCTGATGTGTAGCAAACTTCACCCTTTCTCCATCTGTACATCCTGCAGTGGTCAACTCCCTCCCTATCTTACGGAGCCAATCATCTGCAACAATCGGCTCGGTGCTATTGGAAAACACCGGCGGATTCAGCCTTAAGAAACGGGTCAAATGGTCAACAGGTGGTGGTGGCGGTGGGTTGTTGTTGTTGCCTTGGTTCTGTACCAATGTTTGAATCAAGGTATTCTGCTGCTGAATCAACTGAGTGATCTCTGGCGGAAAAACAAACTCGGGGTCGCGTCTCGGAGGCATCTGAGGGTTTAAAGGGGAGAGTTAAGAATAGAATGAGGTCTAGTGAGAATACACTACCCATATGCACATGAGACAAAACACACAATATCATTCCCATCAATTCAAACAAGGGCATACAATGGTCTAACTATCGTTACAAAAGTGCTTGGACTAAAACTAGTTAAATGGTGGAAAATTCTACTACTGTTATGGTGGTCAACTAGAAAAACTGCTCCGATGCAGATTCCATGATATCTGCTCCAGCTTCATCAACATAGTCATCATTGCTGTCGTCGGGATCCGAGTCGGTGTCGTCGATGATGATATAATTATCTGGACATGTAGGTTCATCCTCTTCTCCTCTGGGTGCTGAACCTCCCATGAATACTCCAATCTTCTCCTTAAGATCACCGTTCTGTCTTACTAGAGTGACGATTTCTTCCATATAATCTTTGCGCGTAGCCTTGAGTTCTGCTTCTAGCTCCTTGATCCTGGTCATAGCCTTCTGTAGCTCCTCCATATCTGCGCACATCTGGTTCTCCTGGCGTCGGATGTGTTGGTTTAACTCCTGAATATAAGCTGCGATTGATCTGTCCCTCTTGGTGGCGATCATCTCCCAATGCTCATCTCGGCGCCCACAAATCTGGTAGATAGTATTCTTGAGGTCATTGTAGTAAACTTCTCCAATTCGTCCCATGGCGATGTGAGCTTCCATGCTCTTTCCTAGGCTCCATGTTGGCACATCAAAGGTAAACTCTATTGGCTCTGTGACTGGTGCAATTGTCCTTCCTGGAATGTAGACTTGAATCCTCCAGCGCTCCTCTTCGGGTAAAGTGACGTTGAAAGTTCCAGTGAAACTTGGTACTCCTATGTTCAAGTATCTAGCGGCTTCCTTCAAGTGACATCCAAAAGGTGAATTCTCATCTGGTTGCGCGAACTTGATCCTTGCATCCGCCATCCTAAAGAATAGAAAAGATGAGGAGTCAGAAATGAGAAGAGAGAGTAGTGATCTAGGGCTTAAGCTTAGTGGCCGTGTCCTACAGTCAGCGTGTGCTCTGATACCACCTTTGTAGCGACCCGACCTCAGACGGTCAAGTCTCTGTGCTCAGTTTCATCCCTGGATCAGTAATGCTAACACCACACAGTACTCGGAGGATTTATAACAGAGTAGCAATCACACACTTATTACATCGAATGTCTCAAAAGAGAACTTAATGAAATAAATATGGCTTAAGGCCATCTAAAACGATAACAGCGGAAGGCTTGGAAGATAAGCGAGTCCATCAACTCCAACGGCATCACTGAGTATAGAACCACGACCTAAAAGCACCTTACTCGTCGTCTGAAAAGTCTGCAACATGAAACGTTGCAGCCCGAAAATGGGTCAGCACATGGAATATGCTGGCAATGTAACACATAGAGAATAACAATGGAGATAGGCTATACTACATGCATATTTGGCTGGTGGTAAAGCTCTATGGTTACAGTTTTTGCATAAAGCCAATTTTTCCCTACTGCAAAGGAATAAATTCATTTAACTATCATGGTGGTTGTTAAACATTGAGAATGGTTGACAGCATCCTCAATCCCAATTAAAAAGTACTCATTAAAACCCAACAATATTAATTAAAGTAACATGATGAGATTCACATGATAATCAAGTACTAGATACTCAAGATGTCCATAACCGGGGACACGGCTAACCATGATTAGTTTATACACTCTGCAGAGGTTTGCGCACTTTTCCCCACATGACTCGATCGCCTCCGCTTGGTTTCCCGCACTACATGGTGTTTGAGAAACGGATGACCGAGACATAGTCTTTCAGAAGCACTAGCACCTTACATGAGGGGTAGACCGTACCAACCTACATCCCCTACATCTGCTAGTCCACCCCGTAAGAGTTCGCACAACTTAGTCAACTATGCTAGAGCCCATAATAGCATGTGGCTGCACACGTAAGTTTCTAGTTTGAATAATCTCATGATCCCTTTGAGCCTGGGTGGCGGTCCGAAGAAATACAGGCAAGTCCTGCTAGAAAACAGGTGCCTCAATCCACCCAGATGTGTGTTTAAGTTGCCACCTTAAATAAACCATTAATTAACAATCTCACATCTGTCATGGATATTCACTCACCCAATCCACGTCTACTAGCATAGCATGGCATAATAAGCAAACGTAGAAGTAACTCCCAAAGGTTTGATAATAAAACAGGTAATAGGTACTACCTCATCTACTTCCCATCCCACAATTTAATTAGATCCTAATCATGCAATGTTTGAGGATAGATCTAATGCATAAAAACTGGGTAGTAGAAATGTATGATCAAGTGTTACTTGCCTTGCTGATGATCCGCGAGACCTAGAGACTCGAAGTAACAGGCGGCGCACTCCGGGTATTCTATCGCAGACAAACAAACAAGCATACAATAAGTACTCATCTAATGCACAGGTAAAACTCGAATAAAAGATCCAACCAGAATGTTCAACTTAAGAACTCCGGTTTGCAAAAAGAATCAAATCAAATAAAGCAACGAAAGTCAAACGGCGAAAGAAAACAGCTTTGTTTTACTAATCTGGATCCAAGTCAAATTTTACAAAAGCAAAAACTTGTTTAAGTAGATTATTCGGAAAGAGGGTTTCGAGACGAAACTCCATGCGCTTGAATCGCCTGATTCCGATAAACGAGCGAAAAGTTATACTAAAACGAAAATCGGATCAGAAATCGCGATCACAAAATAACCACGGAAAATACGAGAAAAACAAAAAACGACGAACGGATTAACGAACGAACGTTCGTTAATTTAACGAATCTGACGAAGGCGTTCGTTAAAACGAACTAACGGATGAACATCCGCTAATTAACCTAAACCGAAAAAACCGACACTAAAAAAAACCAAAAAAAAACCGTAATGAAAACCGCCCGATTTTTAAGAAAACCGGCGGCACGCGGTTCGAGGCAGCAGCGAACCTCGGCGGCGGCGGCGATGAAGTCCGGCGGGGCTCCGGCGGGTCCGGCGACGGCGGGCGGCGGCGCGTGCGGCGGCGGCGGCGGATCTGGCGGGCGGCGGCGGCGGATCTGGCTAGGGTTAGGGTTTTCACGGGAGGGCCGGGGCGGCGGATCGGGCGGGCGGCGGGGCGAGCTGGCGGGCTGGGGCGCCGGGTCGGGCGCTTTATAAAGTGCCCCCCGAGCGGAGTCCCGCTCGGGCACGGCCCGAGGTCGGTGCGCGTTTTTTTAAAAGTAATTACGCTCGGTAGAAAAATAAAAAGAAATACTAAGTGGACTCCAAAAATCCCAAAATAAGTTTTCCCCGGCTTCTAAAATCAAGCCGGACTAGATGAACATTTATTTGGGGCCTAAATGCAATTTTGAAAAACACGCATTTTTCCTAAATTCAAATAAAAGGCGAAAAACTCCAAAATAAATCTTATTTGATTTTTTTATTAAATCTTCATTATTTCTTTATTTTGGGAAAGTCATTTTATTCCCTCTCTGAATTTTTGGTAGTGGAAATAATTGAAGATAAAATAAATAAAATCAATGATCCTATTTTCAAAATTTTAGAAAAACTCAAATAAGAAAATAACAAAATCCCCAACTCTCTCCGAGGGTCCTTGAGTTGCATAGAATTTCTAGGATCGAGCCAAAATGCAACAAAAATATGATATGCAATGATGATCTATGTATAACATTCCAAATTGAAAATTTGGGATGTTACAAGCAAGGCCCGACCTTGGTTTTAACATTTGCCACCTAAGCCTTTTTCCCTTGGGTTCTGCAGACTCAAGGGTCATCTTTATTTCAGCCCCCCCGGGGCAATGCTTGTCTAATTGTTGGTCTGAACTAGAGCCCTTTGCAGCGCCCCCTCAGGGAAACTTGAGGTCTGGTTTTAGTTGTACGGATTGCTCATCCGGTGTTGCCCTGAGAACGAGATATGTGCAGCTCCTATCGGGATTGTCAGCGCATCGGGCGGCTTTGCTGGTCTTGTTTTACCATTGTCGAAATGTCTTGTAAACCGGGATTCCGAGTCTGATCGGGTCTTCCTGGGAGAAGGTATATCCTTCGTTGATCGCGAGAGCTTATCATGGGCTAAGTTGGGACACCCCTGCAGGGTATAATCTTTCGAAAGCCGTGCTTGCGGTTATAGGCAGATGGGAATTTGTTAATGTCTGATTGTAGAGAACTTAACACCAGATACGAATTAAAACGCATCAACCGTGTGTGTAGCCGTGATGGTCTCTTTTTGGCGGAGTCCGGGAAGTGAACACGGTTTTGGGTTATGTTTGACGTAAGTAGGGGTTCAGGATCACTTCTTGATCATTGCTAGCTTCACGACCGTTCCATTTGCTCTCTTCTCGCTCTTATTTGCGTATGTCAGCCACCATATAAGCTTAGTCGCTGCTGCAACCTCACCACTTTACCCCTTCCTTTCCCATAAGCTTAAATAGTCTTGATCTCGCGGGTTTTGAGATTGCTGAGTCCTCGTGACTCACTAGATACTATCACAACAGTTGCAGGTGCCGATGATACCAGTGCAGGTGATGCAACCGAGCTTAGATGGGAGCTCAACGAAGACCTTGGTCGTTGCTATGTTTTGTTTCTTGTTGATCAGTAGTGGAGCCCAGTTGGGACGATCGGGGATCTAGCAGTTGGGTTATCTTCTTTTCTTTTGGCTTCGTCCATAGTCGGACTATGTGTGTACTCTGAATGATGTATGAATTATATGTTCATTGTGTGAAGTGGCGATTGTAAGCCAACTCTTTATCCCATTCTTATTCATTACATGGGATTGTGTGAAGATGACCCTTCTTGCGACAAAACCACAATGCAGTTATGCCTCTAAGTCGTGCTTCGACATGTGGGAGATATAGCCGCATCGTGGGTGTTACACTCATGCCCTCCAACCACCCACCGCTTGTACTCCCTTGCCACTGCCTCCCACTTTGTGGCTCCAATCGCCCACCGCACATACTTCTTGTCGTTGTCAGAGCCCAAAGAGACATCTGCAGGAGGATGTCATCTCAATGTTAGACTACTCGTCCGTCGTCAATTGAATTTAGACTCATTTATCTGCCTTTTATGGTGAAATGCATGGGTACCAATTTGTGTCCGCGAGTATTGAAGTAGGTGGGTATATAAGATTTCTATGGATACGGGTTCGGGGAGAAGGGGGTGTGGCCACCCATACCTTTCCCCTTGCCATCTCAAGATTGGTCTTCTCTGTTGTATAAAACCAATGGCAAATTTTGTGCAATGATTCACGTGGGTTAATTGGCTGATCTTTGCGCTCTCACAGTGATTGTAGTGGAGGATTTCAAGATGGTACAGTGAGTTTGTACATAGTAATTGAACCTTTTGGTCATGTTTTCCTTTTTTCGAGATCAGGGGAGGAGGCCCTACCTTTTAATATGGTGTGCTTTTTCCTTTTAGATGAAATAAGGAAGGAAGGCCCCTGGATTATAATATCTTTACAAACACTAGGCAAAAAGATCAGAAAAGGATAATTAAAACACTAAAGTTTTTTCCTAGAAAATTGGAGGGTAAATCAATTAATTGACTTGCCAAGGATAGTGTAGTGTAACTGGGAATGCTTTTTTTTTGTTCTTGTCGGGTGGTAGGTGCGACATATGCCAAAGGATGTCTAATCTTTGTCGGAGCCAGTAAGACATCGCCGGTGCCTGGAAACGGGATAAGGTGAAGACATGCACACTGGCGAATCTTACCAAGGTCCGGGGCTCTCCTAGGAAGTAACACCCATAGTCCTGCCCTGCGGGGTCTTCGCATGATCACTAAATCAGTAAGTAGCTACAAGTGGCTCCCTGAGCTGTTTTTGGGTAGAGGAAGAAGAAGGGCACGACTAGCTCTCCTCTTCTCTCTATCGTGGTGTTTGTAGTTCTAATGGATCAACCCTTTGCATGGGTGCCCTGGAGGGTTTATATAGGCCTACCCCATGGGTACAATAGTAATCCGCCTGGGTGTGGACCCAGGCCGTAAGTGTCTGTGGGCGTCGGCTTCTCCGCCGGCCACTGGGGTCCACCGACTAGTGGGTCCCGCCGACTGCCGGCCTCTTGGCCGACAAGCTGGGCCCACCGCCAGTGGTCCCTGTCGGCCGCTCATCACAGTAGCCTCGCCCTTGATGACGATGGCTTTGTCGGGACAAGCATGGCTACAGTGCCGCCGCCTGACGGGCGTTCACTGTAGCCTCACCCCGTCTTATCTGGTTAATGGTGCACAAACTTCCAGGGTGAAGGTAGGCCGGCTGTTGGGAGCTGGCCTTCCTTCATGCCGACTGGTCTTGCCAAGCCGCCCTCTGGTGGCTCTCTGGCAGGAGGGGCCCACCGCCTGCGGGCCATACCGACAACTAGTCGTGGGGGCATGGTCTCTCTGTCATAGGTGATGTCATGGTCAACATGGCAACAGTGCCGCCTCGGGTGGGGGATGGCCGCCCGATATGGTGCACTGTGGCCACGCTCGCTTCGGGATTCGGGGGTGGCAGGCTTTACTGTAGCCACGCCTCATCTTGTCACCGTTATGTGGGTGCAAACTTTGAGGGTGTATGTCTGGCCGCCTGGTAGGAGTCGGCCACTCTGGTGGCCGCCTGCTAGGAGTCGGCCCACCTTGGGACGGCTTTCTGAACCTTGTCGCCTTCTTGCAGCCGGCCACTGGTCCAGCCAGCCACGAGAAGGCGGCCCTTTGTCTTGGAGGCTTAAGGGGCACAGTCGGCCCGTTGTTTTGAAGAACCAGGGGGAGCGGATAAGGCTACCCATGGTTATTTACTCTGACAGTAGTCCCTGAAGCTGGTGGGGCTTCGCGGCTGAAAAGGAGAGCGAGAAGCCCAAGCAGCTTCCTACTCTGAAGAGCCGATAGCTAGGAGTCGGCCACATCCAGGTGTACTATCTGGAAGATTTCGAAGTCTAGAGGCAGGAACCAGATGGTACGCGCGTCGGGCGCCAGGCCGATCGCGTGTTGTCCGCGCGCCATGCGGCGCCAGCCGGATGGGCCAGCCTGCCAGCCCACGTGCGCGACGGGACGTTGCCGCAGGCTGGGACCTGCCACTACAGTGCCTCAGCCCACGCGCAGATCCGCTGGGGCCAAGGAGGGCGGTTGGTATTCTGGGCGGTTAATACACGCCTTTATTGGCGCGATAAATGCGACTTCATGGGGAAGTGGGTGCAGTTAATCCCACGCCCCCATGCCTCGCCCCCTCAGCTTCGCCGTTCTGGGGCTATAAGTAGGGGGAGGAGGGGGAGCGGCGGACGCACGCGCTCCCTCCTCCTCCTTTGCCATTCTTCTTCTTCTTCTTCCTTCTCCTGTAGCTGCTGCTATCCGCCGCCGCGTTGTGCTTCCAGCCACCCGCTGCGCTGTGACTTGCCGCCGCGGGGCCGCACACACGTCTCTGCGGTGCTCCTTCTTCAAGCTTCTTGTCCTCATGGCGCGTGCCAGAGCATGGGACGGCTCCAACGTCCACGAGGACCACATTGACTTCCTCCGCCGGACGCGACGGCTGCCTGGTGAGGCCTTCGTGAAGGTTCGCCTGGCGCCGGAATGAGAGATCTCGCCGGCGTCAGAAGAGGGCGAGCGCGTCATCTTCCGGTCGCACTGCTTGCGCGGCCTCGGCTTGCCGGTGAGCGGCTTCCTCCGCACCTTCCTCGACTTCTATGGCCTTCAGCCGCGCCACCTTACGCCGAACACGGTGGTGCTGTTGTCCATGTTCGTCACCCTTTGCGAGGGCTTTCTCGGTGTCCTCCCCACCATCGAGCTTTGGGGCGAGTTCTTCTACTCGAAGCTCGGCATCGTCGTCAAGAGGGTGGCGGCGCAATGCGGCGCATCCATCATCGTGCAGAGGCCGGCTGCCGACAACCCGTTCCCGCCCATCACGCTGATACAGTCGGTGAAGATGTGGCAACAGTCATACTTCTACATGAAGAGCGTTCACCCGGAGGGCGACTGGGTCAACCTGCCGGCTTACATAGCCTGCCCGCTGACTGGAACACGGGCCAACTAGTCATATCGGCCCAGGTCGCTGTCGGTCGCCGGTGCCGCCGCTGTTGCGCGGCTCAAGGTGATGGTGATGTCGGAGGGCCTCACTGGGCCCGACTTGCTGACCACCTTCGTGGCGCGCCGAGTGCTCCCCCTCCAAGGCCGACCGCACCTGATATGTCAGATGAGCGGGCACCGAGACCCCAGTCGGATGTGCACCAAGGAGATGACGCACTCGGAGGTGGCCCACTTGGTGAACTATATTTCAAACTGCAAGCTCTCGGAGGCGGAGTGGCGGTTCGGCAAGGAGCCGTACTCGCGCGCAAATCCACCGCCCATGGTAAGTCTTCATTTCTTCTTTTTCATTTGGTCGCCGAGTTCTCTTCAGCCGTCTTGACCAGTCGGCTATGAAACAGAGCGCCCTTCTCCAGCCAACAGCCGGTGCCTCAGGGCCGGAGTGTGTGTTCCTCCCCGACCGGGAGGAGAGTGATCTGGACGACTCCGACTTGGGGGTGGCTGCCCTGGAGGACGACACTGCGAGAGGAGGCGGTGAAGCAGGCGGCTCGAGAGCCGGAGGCGGTCTCGAGGACTGGCCTAATGATGATGACGAATAAGTCATCCCGCGCCGCCAGCCGGCGTCCGATCAAGTGGGCGCGAGCTCATCTGTCACGTGATGACCCACAAGTGTAGGGGATCTATCGTAGTCCTTTCGATAAGTAAGAGTGTCGAACCCAACAAGGAGCAGAAGGAAATGATAAGCGGTTTTCAGTAAGGTTTTCTCTACAAGCACTGAAATAGTAGGTGATAGATAGTTTTGTGATAAGATAAATAGTAACGAGCAAAAAGTAAATAAAGTGCAACAAGGTGGCCCAATCCTTTATGTAGCAAAGGATAAGCCTGGACAAATTCTAATAATGAGGAAGAAGCTCCCGAGGACACATTGGGAATTATCGTCAAGCTGGTTTCATCACGTTCATAAGATTCGCGTTCGGTACTTTGATAATTTGATATGTGGGTGGACCGGCACTTGGGTACTGCCCTAACATGGATAAGCATCCCACTTATGATTAACCCCTATTGCAAGTGTCCGCAACTACAAAAAGGAGTATTAAGGTAGACCTAATCACAGCATTAAACATATGGGTCCATATGAACCCCTAACGAAGCAACGCATAAACTAGGGTTTAAGCTTCTGTCACTCTAGCAACCCATCATCTACTTATTACTTCCCTATGCCTTCCTCTAGTCCCAAATAATGGTGAAGTGTCATGTAGTCGACGTTCACATAACACCACTAGAGGAGAGACAACATACATCTCATCAAAATATCGAACAAATACCAAATTCACATGACTACTAATAGCAAGACTTCACCCATGTCCTCAGGAACAAACGTAACTACTAACAAAGCATATTCATGTTCATAATCAGAGGTGTAATAATATGCATGAAGGATCTGAACATATGATCTTCCACCAAGTAAACCAATTAGTATCAACTACAAGGAGTAATCAACACTACTAGCAACCCACAGGTACCAATTTGTGGTTTTGATACAAGATTGGATACAAGAGATGAACTAGGGTTTTGAGATGAGATGGTGCTGGTGAAGATGTTGATGGAGATTGACCCCCTCCCGATGAGAGGATCGTTGGTGATGACGTTGGTGATGATTTCCCCCTCCCGGAGGGAAGTGTCCCCGGCAGAACAGCTCCGCTAGAGCCCTAGATTGATTCCGCCAAGGTCCCGCCTCGTGGCGGTGGAGTTTCGTCCCGTAAGCTTGCCCATGAATTTTTCCAGGTCAAAACCCTTCATATAGCAGAAGATGGACGCCAGGGGCCCACCAGGGGCCCTAGGAGATAGGGGGGCGCCCCCTGTCTCCTGGACAGGGTGTTGGCCCCCTGGCCTATTTCTTTTGCTCATAATTCCTTAATAAATCCAAAAAGTTGTTTTGTGGAGCCTCAGGTCGTTTGGAGTTGTGCAGAATAGGTTTCCAACATTTGCTCCTTTTCCAGCTAGAATTCCAGCTGTCGGCATTCCCCCTCTTCATGGTAAACCTTGTGCAGAATAAGTATTGAGATATAATGTGTATTAACAGCCCATAATGCAATAAATATTGATATAAAAGCATGATGCAAAATGGATGTATCAACTCCCCCAAGCTTAGACCTCGCTTGTCCTCAAGCGGAAGCCGAAATCGAAAAATATGTCCGCATGTTTAGAGATAGAGGTGTCGATAAGAATAAAATACGGACATGAGGGCATCATGATCATTCTAATAACAGCAACATATATGGATTTTGTCATATGATTTCCTATGTTCAAGTAATAAGCAATTCACAATGTCAAGTATGGTTCAAAAACTTCATTGGGAACTAACAAACTATAATCTCAGTCATTGAAGCAATTGCATTTTATCGTAACATCAGAAAGAGTCAATAATAGAGCTTTTCAGCAAGCTCACATACTCAACTATCTCATAGTCTCCCATAATTGTTAACACTCACGCAATACTTGTGGTTATAGAATTTTAGCCGGACACTGAGAAAGATAGGGGCTTATTGTGTTGCCTCCCAACGTATTCACCTTTAGGTGATGTCAACAATAATAGCCTATGCCAACTTACATCCAATTGGATATATATATCATGATCTTTCAAACACGAAGAGCTTGCCAAAGGATAAAATGAAAAAGGGAAAGGTGAGGATCACCTTGACTCAAGCATAAAGTAAAATCATAAAGTAAAGGATAGGCCCTTCGCAGAGGGAAGCAGAGGTTGTCATGTGCTTTTAGGGTTGGATACACAAAATCTTAATGCAAAAGAACTTCACTTTATATTGCCCCTTGTATGTGGACCTTTATTATGCAATCCGTCGCTTTTATTACTTCCACAACAAGTTCGTACAAAGCTTATTTTCTCTACACTAATAAGTCATGCATATTTAGAGAGCATTTTTTATTGATTGCACCGATGACAACTTACTTGAAGGATCTTACTCAATCCATAGGTAGATATGGTGTACTCTCATGGCAAAACTGGGTTTAAGGATATTTGGAAGCACAAGTAGTATCTCTACTTAGTGCAAGGAATTTGGCTAGCATGAGGGGGAAAGGCAAGCTCAACATGTTTAGAAGGTCAATGACAATATACTTTAACTAAGATGTCGGAAAACATAAACCATTACGTTGTCTTCCTTGTCCAATGTCAACTCTTTTAGCATGTCATACTTAATGAGTGCTTCACAATCATAAAAGATGTCCAAGATAATATATTTATATGTGAACCCCTCTTTCTTTATTACTTCTTATTAATTACAACGATGACCAAGGCTACATTCATCATCTCTCAACAATTTTTATGCCTCATACTTTCTATGTGTGAAGTTATCACTATCCATAAGATCAATATGAACTCTTTTGTTCTTTCTACTTTCTCAAGATCATAGCAGCATAGCAAAGCCCTTGACTCAATACTAATCTTTATTATAGATAGCACACGGACTCACTTACATAAAGAGATCACAACGAAAAACTCAAAACTACTTGATAGCAAAACTTCGAACTAATAGATCAAGATACTACTAAAAGGATCGAACTAAATAAAGCGGTAAGGATAGGAGTGTGATGGTGATACGATACCGGGGCACCTCCCCCAAGCTTGGAAGTTGCCAAGGGGAGTGCCCATACCCATGTGGTTATTTCTTCGGAGGTGGTGAAGTAGGAGTTGTTGCACTTTTCTTCTCTAGTTTACGCCTGAGGCTAAAATTTTCCTCCCTCAAATCCTCATTCTTGAGCTCAAGTTTCATTATCTTTTTGCATAGTGTTGCCTTGCTGTCCTGCAAAAAACATGGTGGGATAGATTGGACCTTAGCGAGGCTTGACTTCTTGAACTCCACATGCATATCACCAGGTTGAGGCAGTGGATCATCCTCTTCATCAGAGCTTGTCTCCTCCTTCCTCTTTGGATCATAGTCTTCTTCTTCCTCTATGGTCCAGCCATAGTGTTCCACATCCCCATATACTTTTGGATTTGCAATATAATCAGCTATGTAGCTCTCTCCCTCCGAATCTTGGGATGACATCTTGTTCAAATCTGCAGCAGGAACAGCTCGAAATGAAAACAGATGATATTTGCGTGATACGGTGGTCAAAAACTTTGGGAGTATATATAATGAATTTTTACCGACCAAAATACGTAACATACAAGAAAACGGAGTCCGAGAGGCACACGAGGTGCCCACGAGACAGGGGGCGTGCCCTATAGGGGGGGGGCGCCCTCCTCTCTTGTGGGAGCCTCGTGTCCCTTTAGGACTACTTCTTTCTGCCCAAAATCCTTAAATAATCCAAAACTGATGAAAATTGCCATTAGAATTTTTTTGGAGTCGGCTTACTTACCGTACCACGTACCTATGCCTTTTCGGAGTCTGGAATGTTCTGGAAAGTGTCTCTTATGTATTCCTCGTGGGTTATGTTTCAATAATATTAGTTTCAACATTGATAGGATTACCTGAAATATAATGTTTAATTCCTTGACCATTTACCACCCTCGGATTTGTGCCTTCAAAGTTGTTGATTTTTATAGCACCAGAACGATAGACCTCCTCGATAACGTAGGGACCTTCCCATTTTGGGAGAAGTTTTCCTGCAAAAAAACTTAAACGAGAGTTGAATAATAACACATAATCTCCTATGTTAAACTCACGCTTTTGTATCCTCTTATCATGCCAGCGTTTGACTTTTTCTTTGAAAAGCTTAGCATTCTCATATGCTTGGGTTATCCATTCATCAAGTGAGCTAATATCAAATAACCTTTTCTCACCGGCAAGTTTGAACTCATAATTAAGCTCTTTAATAGCCCAATATGCTTTATGTTCAAGTTCAAGAGGTCAATGACATGCTTTTCCATAAACCATCTTATATGGAGACATACCCATAGGATTTGTATGCAGTTCTATAGGCCCATAATGCATCATCAAGTTTTTTGGACCAATTGTTTCTGGATCTATTCACAGTCTTTTGCAAAATTAATTTGAGCTCTCTATTGCTCAACTCTACTTGACCACTAGACTGCGGGTGATAAGGAGATGCGATTCTATGATTGACATCATACTTAGCAAGCATCTTACGGAAAGCACCATGAATAAAGTGTGAACCACCATCAGTCATAAGATATCTAGGGACTCCAAACCTCGGAAAAATAACTTCTTTAAGCATTTTAATAGAAGTGTTATGATCAGCACTACTAGTTGGAATAGCCTCTACCCACTTAGTAACGTAATCAACAACAACTAAAATATGTGTATAACCATTGGAGGCAGGAAAAGGTCCCATATAATCAAAGCCCCAAACATCAAATGGTTCAATAACAAGAGAATAATTCATAGGCATTTCTTGACGTCTACTGATGTTACCTATTCTTTGACATTCATCACAAGATACGACAAACTTACAAGCATCTTTGAAAAGAGTAGGCCAATAAAAACCAGATTGTAGTACCTTGTGTGCAGTTCTATCTCCAGCGTGGTGTCCTCCATAGGATTCAGAGTGACACTTGCGTAGGATTTGTTCCTGTTCATGCTCAGGCACACAACGTCTAATAATACCATCTACTCCTTCTTTATAAAGATGTGGATCATCCCAGAAGTAATGTCTTAAATCATAAAAGAACTTTTTCTTTTGCTGGTATGTGAAACTAGGCGGTATATATTTAGCAACAATGTAATTAGCATAGTCAGCATACCAAGGAGCAGTACGAGAAGCATTGACGACCGCTAATTGTTCATCAGGAAAGCTATCATTAATAGGCAGTGGGTCATCAAGAACTTTTTCTAGCCTGGACAAGTTGTCTGCAACGGGGTTCTCAGCTCCCTTTCTATCAACAATATGCAAGTCAAATTCTTGGAGCAAGAGGACCCATCTAATGAGTCTAGGCTTAGCATCTTTCTTTTCCATAAGGTATTTAATAGCAACATGATTAGTGTGAATAGTAACTTTGGAATCAACTGTTGGAAATATGCCCTAGAGGCAATAATAAAAGTATTATTATTATATTTCCTTGTTCATGATAATTGTCTTTTATTCATGCTATAACTGTATTATCCGGAAATCGTAATACACGTGTGAATACATAGACCACAATATGTCCCTAGTGAGCCTCTAGTTGACTAGCTCGTTGTGAACAATAGATAGTCATGGTTTCCTGGCTATGGACATTGGATGTCGTTGATAACGGGATCACATCATTAGGAGAATGATGTGATGGACAAGACCCAATCCTAAGACTAGCACAAAAGATCATGTAGTTCATTTGCTAGAGCTTTGCCAATGTCAAGTATCTCTTCCTTCGACCATGAGAGCGTGTAACTCCTGGATACCGTAGGAGTGCTTTGGGTGTATCAAACGTCACAACGTAACTGGGTGACTATAAAGGTGCACTACAGGTATCTCCGAAAGTATCTATTGTTTTATGCGGATCGAGACTGGGATTTGTCACTCCGTGTAAACGGAGAGGTATCTCTGGGCCCACTCGGTAGGACATCATCATATGCGCAATGTGACCAAGGAGTTGATCACGGGATGATGTGTTACGGAACGAGTAAAGTGACTTGCCGGTAACGAGATTGAACAAGGTATTGGATACCGACGATCGAATCTCGGGCAAGTAACATACCGATAGACAAAGGGAATTGAATACGGGATTGATTAAGTCCTTGACATCGTGGTTCATCCGATGAGATCATCGTGGAACATGTGGGAGCCATCATGGGTATCCAGATCCCGCTGTTGGTTATTGACCGGAGAACGTCTCGGTCATGTCTACATGTCTCCCGAACCCGTAGGGTCTACACACTTAAGGTTCGATGACGCTAGGGTTATAAAGGAAGTTTGTATGTGGTTACCGAATGTTGTTCGGAGTCCCGGATGAGATCCCGGACGTCACGAGGAGTTCCGGAATGGTCCGGAGGTAAAGATTTATATATGGGAAGTCCTATTTTGGCCACCGGAAAATGTTCGGGATTTTTCGGTATTGTACCGGGAAGGTTCTAGAAGGTTCCGGAGTGGGGCCCACCTGCATGGGGGACCCACATGGACGTGGGTAGTGGGGGCAAGGCCCCACACCCCTGGTCAAGGCGCACCAAGATCCCCCCTTAGAAGGAATAAGATCATATCCCGAAGGGATAAGATCAAGATCCCTAAAAAGGGGGGATAACAATCGGTGGGGAAGGAAATAATGAGATTTCTTTCCTCCCACCTTGGCCAACGCCCCAATGGACTTGGAGGGCAAGAAACCAGCCCCTCCACCCCTATATATAGTGGGGAGGCGCATGGGAGCTATACACGAAGTTCTGGCACAGCCCTACCTCTCTCCCTACTCCTCCTCTCCCATGGTGCTTGGCGAAGCCCTGCTGGATTGCCACGCTCCTCCACCACCACCACGCCGTTGTGCTGCTGTTGGATGGAGTCTTCCTCAACCTCTCCCTCTCTCCTTGCTGGATCAAGGCGTGGGAGACGTCACCGGGCTGTACGTGTGTTGAACGCGGAGGTGCCGTCCGTTCGGCACTAGGATCATCGGTGATTTGAATCACGACGAGTACGACTCCATCAACCCCGTTCACTTGAACGCTTCCGCTTAGCGATCTACAAGGGTATGTAGATGCACTCTCTTTCTACTCGTTGCTGGTCTCTCCATAGATAGATCTTGGTGACACGTAGGAAAATTTTGAATTTCTGCTACGTTCCCCAACAGTGGTATCAGAGCTAGGTCTATTGCGTAGATTCTTTGCACGAGTAGAACACAAAGTAGTTGTGGGCGTTGATGTTGTTCAATATGCTTACCGTTACTAGTCCAATCTTGTTTCGACGGTATTGTGGGATGAAGCGGCCCGGACCGACCTTACACGTACTCTTACGTGAGACAGGTTCCACCGATTGACATGCACTTGGTGCATAAGGTGGCTAGCGGGTGCCAGTCTCTCCCACTTTAGTCGGAACGGATTCGATGAAAAGGGTCCTTATGAAGGGTAAATAGCAATTGGCATATCACGTTGTGGTCTTGCGTAGGTAAGAAACGTTCTTGCTAGAAACCCATAGCAGCCACGTAAAACATGCAACAACAATTAGAGGACGTCTAACTTGTTTTTGCAGGGTATGCTATGTGATGTGATATGGCCAAGAAGAATGTGATGAATGATATGTGATGTATGAGATTGATCATGTTCTTGTAATAGGATTCACGACTTGCATGTCGATGAGTATGACAACCGGCAGGAGCCATAGGAGTTGTCTTTATTTATTGTATGACCTGCGTGTCATTGAAGAACGCCATGTAAACTACTTTACTTTATTGCTAAACGCGTTAGTCATAGAAGTAGAAGTAGTCGTTGGCGTGACAACTTCATGAAGACACGATGATGGAGATCATGATGATGGAGATCATGGTGTCGTGCCGGTGACGATGATGATCATGGAGCCCCGAAGATGAAGATCAAAAGGAGCAAAATGATATTGGCCATATCATGTCACTATTTGATTGCATGTGATGTTTATCATGTTTATGCATCTTGTTTGCTTAGGACGACGGTAGTAAATAAGATGATCCCTTACAAAATTTCAAGAAGTGTTCTCCCCTAACTGTGCACCGTTGCTACAGTTCGTCGCTTCTAAGCACCACGTGATGATCGGGTGTGATGGATTCTTACGTTCACATACAACGGGTGTAAGACAGTTTTACACAGCGAAAACACTTAGGGTTAACTTGACGAGCCTAGCATGTGCAGACATGGCCTCGGAACACGGAGACCGAAAGGTCGAGCATGAGTCGTATGGTAGATACGATCAACATGAAGATGTTCACCGATGATGACTAGTCCGTCTCACGTGATGATCGGACACGGCCTAGTTGACTCGGATCATGTGATCACTTAGATGACCAGAGGGATGTCTATCTAAGTGGGAGTTCATAAGATGAACTTAATTATCCTGAACATAGTCAAAAGACCTTTTGCAAATTATGTCGTAAGCTCGCGCTTTAGTTCCACTGTTTAGATATGTTCCTAGAGAAAATATAGTTGAAAGTTGATAGTAGCGATTATGCGATCAGTAGAAAGCTTATGTCCTTAATGCACCGCTCAGTGTGCTGAACCCCAACGTCGTTTGTCGATGTTGCGAACATCGGACATACACGTTTTGATAACTACGTGATAGTTCAATTAAATGGTTTAAGTAGAGGCACCAAAGACGTTTTCGAAACGTCGCGGAACATATGAGATGTTTCGAGGGCTGAAATTGGGATTTCAGGCTCGTGCCCACGTCAAGAGGTATAAGACCTCCGACGATTTTCTTAGCCTGCAAACTAAGGGAGAAAAGCTCAATCGTTGAGCTTGTGCTCAGATTGTCTGAGCACAACAATCACTTGAATCGAGTGGGAGTTGATCCTCCAGATGAGATAGTGATGTTTCCCCAAAGTCATTGCCACCAAGCTGCTAGAGCTTCGTGATTAACTATAACATATCAGGGATAGATATGATGATCCTTGAAATATTCATGATGTTTGACACCGCGAAAGTAGAAATCAAGAAGGAGCATCAATTGTTGATGGTTGGTGAAACCACTAGTTTCAAGAAGGGCAAGGGAACAAAGGGATACTTCATGAAACGGCAATTCAGCTGCTGCTCTAGTGAAGAAACCCAAGGTTGAACCCAAACCCGAGACTAAGTGCTTCTGTAATAAGGGGAACAACCACTGGAGCAGCATTACCCTAGATACTTGGTAGATGAGAAGGCTGGCAAGGTCGATAGAAGTATATTGGATATACATTATGTTAATGTGTACTTTACTAGTACTCCTAGTAGCACCAGGGTATTGGATACCGGTTCGGTTGCTAAGTGTTAGTAACTCGAAATAAAAGCTACGGAATAAACGGAGACTAGCTAAAGGTGAGCTGACGATATATGTTGGAAGTGTTTCCAAGGTTGATATGATCAAGCATCGCACGCTCCCTCTACCACCGAGATTGGTGTTTGCGTTGAGCATAGACATGATTGGATTATGTCTATCGCAATACGGTTATTCATTTAAGGAGAATAATGGTTACTCTATTTTTGAATAATACCTTCAATGGTCTTGCACCTAAAGGAATGGTTTATTGAATCTCGGTCGTAGTGATACACATTTTCATGCCAAAAGATATAAGATAGTAATGATAGTACCACTTACTTGTGGCACTGCCATGTAAGTCATAATGGTATAAAACGCATGAAGAAGCTCCATGTTGATGGATCTTTGGACTCACTCGTTTTTGAAAAGTTTGAGACATGCGAACCATGTCTATTGGTGTATATGCATGAAGAAACTCCATGCAAATGGATCGTTCGGACTCACTTGATTTTGAATCACTTGAGATATGCAAATCATACCACATGGGCAAGATGACTGAAAAGCCTCATTTTCAGTAAGATGGAACAAGATAGCAACTTGTTGGAAGTAACACATTTTGATGTGTGCAGTCGAATGAGTGCTGAGGCATGCAGTGAATATCATTATGTTCTTACTTCACAGATGATTCGAGTAAATGTTGAGTATATTTACTTGATGAAACACAAGTCTGAATTATTGAATGGTTCAAGTAATTTCAGAGTGAAGTAGCAGATCATTGTGACAAGAGGATAAAATGTCTATGATATGATCATAGAGATGAATATCTGAGTTACGAGTTTTGGCACACAATTAAGACATTGTGGAAATTGTTTCGCAATTAATACCGCCTGGAACACCATAATGTGATGGTGTGTCCGAACATCATAGTTGCACCCTATTGGATATGGTGCGTACCATGATGTCTCTTATCGAATTACCACTATCGTTCATGGGTTAGGCATTAGAGACAACCACATTCACTTTAAATAGGGCACCACGTAATTCCGATGAGATGACACCGTATGAATTATGGTTTAGAGAAACCTAAGTTGTCGTTTCTTAAAAGTTTGGGGCTGCGACGCTTATATGAAAAAGTTTCAGGTTGATAAGCTCGAACCCAAAGCGGATAAAATGCATCTTCATAGGAAACCCAAAACAGTTGGGTATACCTCCTAATTCAGATCCGAAAGCAATATGGATTGTTTCTAGAATCGGGTCCTTTCTCGAGGAAAAGTTTCTCTCGAAAGAATTGAGTGGGAGGATGGTGGAGACTTGATGAGGTTATTGAACCGTCTCTTCAACTAGTGTGTGACAGGGCACAGGGAGTTGTTCCTGTGGCACCTACACCAATTGAAGTGGAAGCTTATGATATTGATCATGAAACTTCGGATCAAGTCACTCCCAAACCTCGTAGGATGACAAGGATGCGTACTACTTCAGAGTGGTACGTAATCCTGTCTTGAAGGTCATGTTGCTAGACAACAATGAACCTACGAGCTATGGAGAAGCGATGGTGGGCCCGGATTCCGATAAATGGCTTGAGGCCATAAAATCCGAGAGAGGATCCATGTATGAAAACAAAGTGTAGACTTTGGCAGAACGGCTCGATGGTCGTAAGGCTAATGAGTACAGATGGATTTCAAAAGGAAGACGGACAATGATGGTAAATGTCACCATTAAGAAAGCTCGACTTGTCGTTAAGATGTTTTCCGACAAGTTCAAGGAGTTGACTACGATGAGATTTTCTCACTCGTAGCGATGCTAAGAGTCTGTTGGAATTATATTAGCGATTACTGCATTATTTATGAAATCTTGCAGATAGGATGTCAAAACATTGTTTCCTCGACGATTTTAATGAGGAAAGGTTGTATGTGATACAACCGGAAGGTTTTGTCAATCCCGAAAGATGCTAATAAGTATGCAAAGCTCCAGCAATCCTTCTAAGGACTGGAGTGAGCATCTCGGAGTTGGAATGTATGCTTTGATGATGATCAAAATTTTGGGTTTGTACAAAGTTTATGAGAAACTTGTATTTCCAAAGAAGTGAGTGGGAGCACTATAGAATTTCTGATGAGTATATGTTGTTGACATATTGTTGATCAGAAATGACGTAGAATTTCTGGAAAGCATATAGGGTTATTTTGAAAGTGTTTTTCAATGGAAAGCCTGGATTAAGCTACTTGAACATTGAGCATCAAGATCTATAAGGATAGATCAAAATGCTTAATAATACTTTCAAATGAGCACATACCTTGACATGATCTTGAAGGTGTTCAAGATGGACCAGTCAAAGAAGGAGTTCTTGCCTGAGTTGTAAGGTACGAAGTTAAGACTTAAAGCTCGACCACGGCAGAATAGAGAGAAAGGACGAAGGTCGTCCCCTATGCTTAAGACGTAGGCTCTTCAGTATGCTATGCTGTGTACCGCACCTGAAGTGTGCCTTGCCATGAGTCAGTCAAGGGGTACAAGAGTGATCCAAGAATGGCTCACAGGACAGCGGTCAAAGTTATCCTTAGTAACTAGTGGACTAAGGAATTTTCTCGATTATGGAGGTGGTAAAAGAGTTCGTCGTAAAGGTTACGACGATGCAAGCTTGACACCTATCCGGATAGCTCTGAGTAGAGAGACCGGATACATATAATGGAGCAATAATTTAGAATAGCTCCAAGTAGAACAGTTGTTTGGAATAGCTCCAAATAGAGCGTGGTAGCTGCATCTAGGAGATGACATAGAGATTTGTAAAGCACACACGGATCTGAAAGGTTCAGACCCGTTGACTAAAACCTCTCTCACAAGCAACATGATCAAACATAAAACTCATTGAGTGTTAATCACATAGTGATGTGAACTAGACTACTGACTCTAGTAAACTCTTGGGTATTAGTCACATGGCGATGTGACCTGTGAGTGTTAATCACATGGCGATGTGAACTAGATTATTGACTCTAGTGCAAGTGGGAGACTGTTGGAAATATGCCCTAGAGGCAATAATAAAAGTATTATTATTATATTTCCTTGTTCATGATAATTGTCTTTTATTCATGCTATAACTGTATTATCCGGAAATCGTAATACACGTGTGAATACATAGACCACAATATGTCCCTAGTGAGCCTCTAGTTGACTAGCTCGTTGTGATCAACAGATAGTCATGGTTTCCTGGCTATGGACATTGGATGTCGTTGATAACGGGATCACATCATTAGGAGAATGATGTGATGGACAAGACCCAATCCTAAGACTAGCACAAAAGATCGTGTAGTTCATTTGCTAGAGCTTTGCCAATGTCAAGTATCTCTTCCTTCGACCATGAGAGCGTGTAACTCCTGGATACCGTAGGAGTGCTTTGGGTGTATCAAACGTCACAACGTAACTGGGTGACTATAAAGGTGCACTACAGGTATCTCCGAAAGTATCTATTGTTTTATGCGGATCGAGACTGGGATTTGTCACTCCGTGTAAACGGAGAGGTATCTCTGGGCCCACTCGGTAGGACATCATCATATGCGCAATGTGACCAAGGAGTTGATCACGGGATGATGTGTTACGGAACGAGTAAAGTGACTTGCCGGTAACGAGATTGAACAAGGTATTGGATACCGACGATCGAATCTCGGGCAAGTAACATACCGATAGACAAAGGGAATTGAATACGGGATTGATTAAGTCCTTGACATCGTGGTTCATCCGATGAGATCATCGTGGAACATGTGGGAGCCATCATGGGTATCCAGATCCCGCTGTTGGTTATTGACCGGAGAACGTCTCGGTCATGTCTACATGTCTCCCGAACCCGTAGGGTCTACACACTTAAGGTTCGATGACGCTAGGGTTATAAAGGAAGTTTGTATGTGGTTACCGAATGTTGTTCGGAGTCCCGGATGAGATCCCGGACGTCACGAGGAGTTCCGGAATGGTCCGGAGGTAAAGATTTATATATGGGAAGTCCTATTTTGGCCACCGGAAAATGTTCGGGATTTTTCGGTATTGTACCGGGAAGGTTCTAGAAGGTTCCGGAGTGGGGCCCACCTGCATGGGGGGACCCACATGGACGTGGGTAGTGGGGGCAAGGCCCCACACCCCTGGTCAAGGCGCACCAAGATCCCCCCTTAGAAGGAATAAGATCATATCCCGAAGGGATAAGATCAAGATCCCTAAAAAGGGGGGATAACAATCGGTGGGGAAGGAAATAATGAGATTTCTTTCCTCCCACCTTGGCCAACGCCCCAATGGACTTGGAGGGCAAGAAACCAGCCCCTCCACCCCTATATATAGTGGGGAGGCGCATGGGAGCTATACACGAAGTTCTGGCACAGCCCTACCTCTCTCCCTACTCCTCCTCTCCCATGGTGCTTGGCGAAGCCCTGCTGGATTGCCACGCTCCTCCACCACCACCACGCCGTTGTGCTGCTGTTGGATGGAGTCTTCCTCAACCTCTCCCTCTCTCCTTGCTGGATCAAGGCGTGGGAGACGTCACCGGGCTGTACGTGTGTTGAACACGGAGGTGCCGTCCGTTCGGCACTAGGATCATCGGTGATTTGAATCACGACGAGTACGACTCCATCAACCCCGTTCACTTGAACGCTTCCGCTTAGCGATCTACAAGGGTATGTAGATGCACTCTCTTTCTACTCGTTGCTGGTCTCTCCATAGATAGATCTTGGTGACACGTAGGAAAATTTTGAATTTCTGCTACGTTCCCCAACATCAACAATATAAGGTCTAAACTTATCACATGCAAACACAACTGCTAAGAATTCTTTTTCAGTGGTAGCATAATTTCTCTGGGCAGTATCAAGAGTCTTACTAGCATAATGGATAACATTCAATTTCTTATCGACTCTTTGCCCTAAAACAGCCCCTACAACATAATCACTAGCATCGCACATAATTTCAAAAGGTAAATTCCAATCAGGTGGCTGAACAATAGGTGTAGTGATCAAAGCTTTCTTAAGTGTTTCAAATGCTTCTACACAATCATCATCAAAGACAAAAGGAATATCTTTTTGCAATAAGTTAGTCAGAGGCCTAGAGATTTTAGAAAAGTCCTTAATGAACCTCCTATAAAAACCGGCATGACCAAGGAAACTTCTTATACCTTTTATGTCCTTGGGACATGGCATCTTTTCAATAGCATCAACTTTGGCTTTATCAACTTCAATACCTCTCTCAAAGATCTTGTGCCCTAAGACTATGCCTTCATTAACCATAAAGTGACACTTTTCCCAATTCAGGACGAGACTAGTGCCTTCGCATCTCTGCAAAACTCGATCAAGGTTGCTCAAACAATCATCAAAAGAGGATCCATAGACGGAGAAGTCATCCATGAATACCTCACAAATCTTTTCACAAAAATCAGAAAATATAGCCATCATGCATCTTTGAAAGGTAGCAGGAGCATTACATAAACAAAAAGGCATATGTCTATAAGCAAAAGTACCAAAAGGGCATGTAAAAGTAGTTTTAGATTGATCCCCCGCTGAAACAGGTATCTGAGAGAAGCCAGAAAAACCATCTAGAAAGCAAAAATGTGTGTGTTTGGATAGCCTTTCTAGCATTTGATCAATAAAAGGTAAAGGGTAATGATCTTTCTTAGTAGCTTTATTTAACTTACGGAAATCAATTACCATCCTATAGCCTGTAATAATTCTTTGCGGGATCAATTCATCTTTATCATTAGGAACAACGGTAATACCTCCCTTATTAGGGACACAATGGACAGGGCTTACCCATTCACTATCAGCAACGGGATAAATAATACCTGCCTCAAGGAGTTTTAGTATCTCCTTTCTTACCACTTCCTTCATTTTGGGATTTAATCGTCTTTGAGGATCTCTAACTGGTTTGGCATCTTTCTCCACTGAAATTTTGTGTTGACATAATGTGGGACTAATGCCCTTAAGATCATGCAGGGTATATCCAATAGCAGCTCAGTGCTTCTTCAGAGTTTTCAATAATCTTTCTTCTTCTTTCTCTGAAAGGTTAGCACTAATAATAACAGGATATAGTTCTTTTTCATCAAGATAAGCATACTTAAGATTATCAGGTAATGGTTTGAGTTCGAACACGGGATCACCCTTTGGTGGAGGGGGATTTTCAACAGGAAGATTATGTTTCAGCATAGGTTCTTGTTTAAGGAACACTTCATCTATTTCTTCCCTTTCCTTCATAAACATATCATTTTCATGGTCTAGCAAATATTGTTCTAACGGAACAGTTGGAGGAACAGCAATGGAAGCAAGACCAATAATTTTATCCTTGCTAGATGGTTCCTTTTCACGATGTTGTCTACTAAACTTGGCGAAATTAAACTCATGAGACATACCATCTAAGCCAACAGTGACAATATTCTTTTCACAATCAATCTTAGCACTAGCAGTATTCAAGAAGGGTCTACCAAAAATAATGGGACAAAAATCATCTTGTGGGGAACCAAGAACAAGAAAATCAGCAGGGTATTTAATCTTCCCACACAAGACTTCAACATCTCTAAAAATCCCAATAGGTTTAATGGTGTCTCCATTGGCAAGCTTAATAGTAACATCGATATCTTCTAATTCAACAGGTGCAATGTCGTGCATAATTTCTTTATAAAGATCATAAGGTATCGCATTAGCACTAGCACCCATATCACATAAACCATGATAACAACGATCTCCTATTTTAACAGAAATAACAGGCATGCCTACAACAGGTCTACGTGTCTTAGTATCGGGTCTAGCAATATTAGCAGTTTCACCCAAGAAAGAGATAACATGCCCATCTAAATCCTCATCCAAGAGATCTTTAATCACAGCAATACCAGGTTCAACATTAATTTGCTCAGGAGGTGTATAGGTCCGAGTATTACTCTTATGAACAACAGTCGAAGCTTTAACATGATCCTTTATCCTAACAGGAAAAGGAGGTTTTTCAACATAAGCAGCAGGAATAATAGGATCACTATATGTAATAATCTTTTCTTCGACTGTAATAGGTGCAACTACTTTCACTTCAACAGGAGGATTATATTTAAACCACTTCTCTTTAGGGAGATCAACGTGAGTAGCAAAAGTTTCACAAAAAGTAGCTACTATCTCAGAGTCAAGTCCATACTTAGAGCTAAATCCACGGAAAGCATCGGTATCCATAAAAGATTTAACACAATCAAACTTAGGTGTCATACCTGACTCCTTACCATCGTCGGAACCCCAATCTTCAGAGTTGTGTTTAATTCTTTCCAATAAGTCCCATTTGAAATCAATAGTCTTCAGCATATAGGAACCAGCACAGGAGTTGCGATTATCAAGAGAAAGCCGAGCATAAAAATTCTGAATAATCATTTCCTGAGAGAGCTCATGATTGGGGCATGAATATATCATTGACTTAAGCCTCCCCCAAGCTTGAGTGATGCTTTCTCCTTCACAAGGCCATAAATTATATATGTAATTATGATCACGATGAACAAGATGCATATGATAGAACTTTTGGTGAAATTCCAACTTCAATCGCTTATAATTCCAAGATCTCGTATCATCACATAGCCTATACCATGTCATTGCATCTCCCTTCAAAGATAAAGGGAAGACCTTCCTTTTGACAACATCATCGGGAATACCTGCAAGCTTAAATAATCCAAAAACTTCATCCACAAAGATAAGGTGTAAGTCGGGATGCAATGTTCCATCTCCTTCAAAAGGATTAGCTAGCAGTTTTTCTATCATACCCGAAGGAATCTCAAAGTGAATATTTCCATAAGGTTCAGTTGGTTGAGGAGCATCTCTTTGCTCTTCTGGTTGGGGTGAAGATACCCCAAACAAGCCACTCAAAGGATTAGTTTCCATAGTGACAAGTAACAGAAAATTTCAGCACACTATATAAATGTTTCCTTACCAAGTTCCACTCACCAAGAGCGCTACGCTCCCCAGCAATGGCGCCAGAAAAGATTCTTGATGACCCACAAGTGTAGGGGATCTATCATAGTCCTTTTGATAAGTAAGAGTGTCGAACCCAACAAGGAGCAGAAGGAAATGATAAGCGGTTTTCAGTAAGGTTTTCTCTACAAGCACTGAAATAGTAGGTGATAGATAGTTTTGTGATAAGATAAATAGTAACGAGCAATAAGTAAATAAAGTAAATAAAGTGCAGCAAGGTGGCCCAATCCTTTATGTAGCAAAGGATAAGCCTGGACAAATTCTAATAATGAGGAAGAAGCTCCCGAGGACACATTGGGAATTATCGTCAAGCTGGTTTCATCACGTTCATAAGATTCGCATTCGGTACTTTGATAATTTGATATGTGGGTGGACCGGCACTTGGGTACTGCCCTAACATGGACAAGCATCCCACTTATGATTAACCCCTATTGCAAGCATCCGCAACTACAAAAAGGAGTATTAAGGTAAACGTAACCACATCATTGAACATATGGGTCCATATGAACCCCTAACGAAGCAACGCATAAACTAGGGTTTAAGCTTATATCACTCTAGCAACCCATCATCTACTTATTACTTCCCTATGCCTTCCTCTAGGCCCAAATAATGGTGAAGTTTCATGTAGTCTACGTTCACATAACACCACTAGAGGAGAGACAACATACATCTCATCAAAATATCGAACGAATACCAAATTCACATGACTACTAATAGCAAGACTTCACCCATGTCCTCAGGAACAAACGTAACTACTCACAAAGCATATTCATGTTCATAATCAGAGGTGTAATAATATGCATGAAGGATCTGAACATATGATCTTCCACCAAGTAAACCAATTAGTATCAACTACAAGGAGTAATCAACACTACTAGCAACCCACGGGTACCAATTTGTGGTTTTGATACAAGATTGGATACAAGAGATGAACTAGGGTTTTGAGATGAGATGGTGCTGGTGAAGATGTTGATGGAGATTGACCCCCTCCCGATGAGAGGATCGTTGGTGATGACGTTGGTGATGATTTCCCCCTCCCGAAGGGAAGTGTCCCCGGCAGAACAGCTCCGCCAGAGCCCTAGATTGATTCCGCCAAGGTTCCGCCTCGTGGCTGTGGAGTTTCATCCCGTAAGCTTGCCCATGAATTTTTCCAGGTCAAAACCCTTCATATAGCAGAAGATGGACGCCAGGGGCCCACCAGGGGCCCCAGGAGATAGGGGCGCGCCCCCTGTCTCCTGGACAAGGTGTGGGGCCCCTGGCCTATTTCTTTTGCTCATAATTCCTTAATAAATCCAAAAGGTTGTTTCGTGGAGCCTCAGGTCTTTTGGAGTTGTGCAGAATAGGTTTCCAACGTTTGCTCCTTTTCCAGCCAGAATTCCAGCTGCCGACATTCCCCCTCTTCATGGTATACCTTGTAAAATAAGAGAGAATAGCCATAAGTATTGAGATATAATGTGTATTAACAGTCCATAATGCAATAAATATTGATATAAAAGCATGATGCAAAATGGACGTATCACCGCGCCGGCTGCCCGAGGCGGCGTGCAGAAGCGCCGGGCCGCGCCGTCGATGTACGGCAGCCGTCCGAAGAAACCCAAGAGCTCGGCCGCGGCAACCAAAGGGGAGGAGGCGGCCACAAAGGCAACCCGCTTCCGCAAGGTCGTGAAGGAGCCCCAAATGGTTTCAGCGTAAGTGTTGGCTTTTGACCGCATTTTTTCTTCTTTTATCTCTATCATTCTTCTGAATTTCTTCCTTTTGCTTAAACAGGGCCCCGCTCTCTCTTGAGCGGTCGGTTGCCGGCTCTGTCGTGGGGCCAGCAGGGGGCTCCGCCAGCACCCACCGCATGGACCCGCGCACCAAGCTTCAGACGGCGACGAAGAGGAATGCGCAGGAGGAGCAAGAGGCGGAGCGGCGGAAGGCGGCTGCCGCCAAGGTGGCGCAGGAGGAGGCGGACGAGGCCGCGAGGGTGCAGGCCGACGTCGCGGCCAAGGCCCAGACGGACGCTGCAGCCACAGCACAGGCGAGGGAGGCCTTACACGGCCAACCCCCACAACTCGTCATCCCCCTCCGCGTCGTGGCGCCTGCGCCCGACGCCTCGGTGGTGCCGCTTGAAGGAGCAGGCGGCGACCAGCCGGTCATGGAGAGGGAGGGGGCGATGGCATCACCCCGGAGATGGAGGTGACTCCGTCAGCGCCGATTGTGGTGGACCAAGGCGGTCAGCCCAACGCGCCACCCGGGCCATCGGCTAGAGGTGGACCGGCAGCGGGAGCGGACCTCGTGGTCCGATCTCCAGCATGCCAGCGCACGGGGAAGGTGGCCTCGGTGCCGTATCCGCAGAAGGCCAGGGGTGCCAGCTCGTCGACCCAGGAGTTGAAGGCGGCGAGCGTCAGCTCGCCAGACTAGATGCCAGGGGGCAGGACGACCGTGCTGAACAAGGCGGCGCACGACGTCCGGACCCGGCTTCAGTCTCAGGCTAACACCCCGATGAACTACAATCAGGAGTTCATGGCGACGCGGACGACCATTCGGGTGAGCCTCTTGCTGTTTTGCTTTTCATTCTTGTATCCTTCCGTGGGGGCACGTCAGTGGACCCACTGGGTGTAGTCCCTGAGTTCCTGGTCAGCTGCTAAGAAGGCGGCCTGGAACTCCTAAGTAGGCTTGAGTGTTGACTTGTCTTTCCTTGTTCGTCTGTCCTCTTTTGCAGGACTATCATAATCTCCGCGCGGCCGCCTTCAACTCCCACGTCTGGGAGCTGACTCAATGGACCGCCAACCTATCTGAAAGTCAGAGTGAGTATTCCACTTTCTTTCTTTCGTGGGGGCACATTAGCGCACCCACTGGGTGTAGTCCCCGAGATTCGGGCCGACTGCTGAGCAGTCGGGCCGGATCTCTTCTGGCGACTTCTTGCTTATTGATTATTCTTCTTTGTTGTCTTTGTAGAGGCCAATGCCACCCTGCAGCAGCAACTGGGTGAGGCCCAGACCACGCTGCGTGCCAAGGAGGCGGAGTGCATCACGGTGGCTCAGGAGCGTGACCGCCTGGCCAAGCAGCTAGCTGACCAGGAGAAGAGTCACAAAGCGGCCCTCCAAGCGGTGAAGGATAGTGAGGCCGCCCTCCAAGCCAAATATGAGACCTAGGCGGCGAACTGGGCTGAGTCGGAGCAGGCGTTGAGTGACGGCTACGGCCAAATCGAGGACATGGTTGACGGTAAGTTGCCTTCCTCCTTTTCCCTTTGTTTGCCGCCTATTTGTTGGCTTCTGACTTTGTATTTTCTTTTTCTTCTTTGCGCAGAGTGCTTCCCTGGCTACTCCGTTGCCGCCAGCCAAGTCATCAAGGCCCACCGCGACGCGCGGAGGCAGGCTGGTGCTGAGATTGCGCCGAATGCTCGCCGGACACTTGAGGATCAGCTCTTGGCCATCCAGGCACGCCTCCAGCTGGCCCACCGGATGCTCCACCGCCTTCAATGCCTCGGGGCCTAGGTGCTATCCGCCCTCTGGCCTGACACGCCGGGGCTGCGTACCCCCAGTCAGAATGTCGACTGGCTCGAAGTGGCAGTCGGCCGCTTTGAGGCATGGAAGGCTTCTTCGGCGTGGGCAGGCGCCAGGCGGGCATTGGAGTTTGTCAGGGCGTGGTACCCTGGGCTGGATCTAGCCCAGTTGGCCACGTTCCAGCAGGAGGCCAACGAGGAGTTGGTGGCGGTGAGGCCCTCCATCATTCATCACGCCGCGGCGATCGCCGACTACACCGACACTAGCATCTTCGCCTTGAGTTGAACGAAGACGGTGCTGAGATGTCGGCGGACTTGTTCGGGCTGAACCCGGCAGACGACGAGGACTCAGCGGAGGAGATCGACTCCAGCGACAAGGGCGAGGACGAGGAGGACGAGGACGACGAAGATGCTGCACCAGACGGTGGAGCAGACGGCCAGCCTCAGCCTGACCGTGCCTCCAGCAACGAGGCGCGTGTGAACACGCCGACTGCTATTGGCGACGACCAAGCCGAGACTCGCCACCCGGCCACTCCACTAGCCAGCGCCGCCATGTCGGCCGACCTGCGGGGCTCGCCTGTTGCTCCCTTGGTCTAAGCGGCCAATTTTACCTTTGTCTTCCTACTCGTCAATCTTTTGAACAATGTCCGTTAAATTTGCGCAGTTCCACCCACTGGGGGTGTATCCAAACTATGTTGAATTCCGGCCTTCGAAGGCATTTGTGTAAATAGTATCTTGCATGTGCTATGCTGGTGTTGGATTCTGACTTTACTTGCTTTTAATCTTTTTCTGGCTTTTTCCTTTGCCGCCCTCCCTTGGTCGCCGTCTTCCTAGCCGAACAACTGCTCTGCAGTCTGTGGCTGGAAAAATACTTGGCCGTTTGGGAAGGCAAGTACTTCAGCCTTCTTAGATTGTGGCAAGGTGAGCAGGAAGCTGGACGGCCGGCTGCTTAGCAGTCGGTCGGCAGGACGGGAAGCCGGCTTCCGTTATGTAAGCTCATTGGTCCTTAGCCATTTTTCATGTGGGCATCATTTCCTGCCTTTGACTCTTGCCAGTCGAACAACCACTTCTGCAAGTTGTGACTTTCGGCAAGAGAGGGCTAGATGCCAGCACATTACTTGTCTGACTGCAGGTAGTGCTAACATAATTCAAGGCGGCGAGTCCCCGGGCCGACTGGTCGAACCCGGTGCAGGACTAAAGAACAAATGTACTAACACATTCATTGGCATAATATTCATCATATAGATAAAAGAGGGTAGTCCCCGAGTGCTCCTCGGGGGGCCCGATGTCTTGTACTTAATACAAAAGATAGCATGGTACATACTGCATTAACTGTAAAATCTGCGAAGGAGATTGGCGTTCCATGGGTGTTTCGACTCCTTGCCGGAATCATCTCTCTTGCGTGCTTTGGGCTTCTGTGCGTCGAATAGGTAGTAGGAGTCGTTGCCCAAAGCCTTGCTAATGACAAAGGGGCCTTCCCAAGGGGCTGAGAGCTTGTGCTGGCCGGTTGTTCGCTGGATCAACCGGAGCACAAGGTCGCCATCTTGGAAAGATCTTGGCTTGACCTTCCGACTGTGGTAATGGCGCAGGCTCTGCTGGTAGATGGCAGACCGACTGAGTGCTAACAGCCGGCCCACTTCCAGCAGATCAATGCCGTCTTCTTGCGCTTCCTTCGCCTCCGCTTCCGTGTACATGGTGACTCGAGGTGAGTCGAGCTCGATGTCAGTTGGGATGACGGCCTCGACACCATAAAAGGAATAAGGGAGTGAAGCTAGTTGACTTGTTTAGAGTAGTACGCAGGCTCCAAAGGACGGCCGGCAGCTCCTCGAGCCAGCAGCCGGCTGAACGCTCCAGTGGCTCAACCAGTCGAGGCTTGATGCCAGAGAGGATGAGGTTGTTTGCTCGCTCGACTTGGTCGTTTGACTGTGGATGGGCAACGGACGCTAAGTCCAGTCGGATGCCCTGCATCGCGCAGAAACGGGCCAATGCTCCTTTGGCAAAATTTGTGCCGTTGTCGGTGATGATGCTGTGTGGTATGTGATACGTCTCCAACGTATCTACTTTTCCAAACACTTTTGCCCTTGTTTTGGACTTGCATGATTTGAATGAAACTAACCCGGACTGACGTTGTTTTCAGTAGAACTGAAAATCCATGGAGATAACTTTTGGAAAATATAAAAATACTGGCGAAAGAATCAAGGCCAGGGGGGCCACACCCTGTCCACGAGGGTGGGGGGCGTGCCCCCTCCCCCTAGGCGCGCCCCCCTGTCTCGTGGGCCCCCTGATGCTCCACCGACCTCAACTCCAACTCTATATATTCTGTTTCGCGGAGAAAAAAATCAGATAGAAAGTTTCATCGCGTTTTACGATACGAAGCCGCCGCCAATCCCTAATCTCTCTCGGGAGGGATGATCCGGAGTCCGTTCGGGGCACCGGAGAGGGGGATTCGTCGCCGTCATCATCATCAACCATCCTCCATCACCAATTTCATGATGCTCACCGCCGTGCGTGACTAATTCCATCGCAGGCTTGCTCGACGGTGATGGGTTGGATGAGATTTACCATGTAATCAAGTTAGTTTTGTTAGGGTTTGATCCCTAGTATCCACTATGTTCTAAGATTGATGTTGTTATGACTTTGCTATGCTTAATGCTTGTCACTAGGGCCCGAGTGCCATGATTTCACATCTGAACCTATTATGTTTCCATGAATATATGTGAGTTCTTGATCCTATCTTGCAAGTCTATAGTCACCTATTATGTGTTATGACCCGACAACCCCGAAGTGACAATAATCGGGATACTTCTCGATGATGATCGTAGTTTGAGGAGTTCATGTATTCACTATGTGTTAATGCTTTGGTCTGGTACTCTATTAAAGGAGGCCTTAATATCCCTTAGTTTCCACTAGGACCCCGCTACCACGGGAGGGTGCTACGTCTTGAGCTGGCATTGGTTTTCCTTGAAGAGGAAAGGGTGATGCAGCAATAGTAGTGTAAGTATTTCCCTCAGTTTTTGAGAACCAAGGTATCAATCCAGTAGGAGGCTCCTCAAAAGTCCCACACACCTACACAAACAAACAAAGAACTCGTAACCAATGCAATAAAGGGGTTGTCAATCCCTTCATGGTCAATTGCAAAAGTGAGATCTGATAGAGATAGTATGATAAGATAAATATATTTTTGGTATTTTATAATATAGATGCAAAAAGTAAAGATTCAAATAAAAGTAGATTGAAAGCTTATATGATAAAAGATAGACCCAGGGGCCATAGGTTTCACTAGTGGCTTCTCTCAAGATAGCATAAGTATTATGGTGGGTGAACAAATTACTGTCGAGCAATTGATAGAAAAGCGACTAATTATGAGGTTATCTAGGCATGATCATGTATATAGGCATCACGTCTGCGACAAGTAGACCGACTCCTGCCTGCATCTACTACTATTACTCGACACATCGATCGACTCCTGCATGCATCTAGAGTATTAAGTTCATAAAGAACAGAGTAACACATTAAGAAAGATGACATGATGTAGAGGGATAAACTCAAGCAATATGATATGAACCCCATCTTTTTTATCTTCGATGGCAATGATACAATACGTGCCTTGCTGCCCCTGCTATCACTGGGAAAGGACACCGCAAGATTGAGCCCAAAGCTAAGCACTTCTCCCATGGCAAGAAAGATCAATCTAGTAGGCCAAACCAAACTAATAATTCGAAGAGACTTGCAAAGATAACTCAATCATACATAAAAGAATGCAGAGAAGATTCAAATATTTCTCATAGATAAACTTGATCATAAACCCACAATTCATCGGATCTCGACAAACACACCGCAAAAAGAGTTACATCAAATAGATCTCCACAAGAGAGGGGAGAACATTGTGTTGAGATCCAAAAAGAGAGAAGAAGCCATCTAGCTAATAACTATGGACCCGAAGGTCCCTGTGGTAAACTACTCACAACTCATTGGAGGGGCTATGTGTTGATGTAGAAGCCCTCCGTGGTCGATTCCACCTCCGGCGGAGCGCCGACGAAGGCTCCAAGTTGGGATCTCGTGGATACAGAAGGTTACGGTGGTGGAAATTGTTCTTCGCTGGCTCCCTCGATGTTTTCGGGGTTCGTAGGTATATATAGGAGGAAGGAGTACGTCGGTGGCCGCCAGTGGGGCCCAGGAGACATGGGCGCGCCTAGGAGGGGTGGGCACGCCCTCCTATCTCCTAGCCGCCTCGATTGCTTCTTGACTTGCACTCCAAGTCCTCTGGATCACGTTCGTTCCAAAAATCACGCTCCCGAAGGTTTCATTCCATTTGGACTCCGTTTGATATTCCTTTTCTTCGAAATACTGAAATAGGCAAAAAACAACAATACGGGCTGGGCCTCCGGTTAGTAGGTTAGTCCCAAAAATGATATAAATGTGTAAAATAAAGCCCATAAACATCCAAAAGGGGTAATATAATAGCATGGAACAATCAAAAATTATAGATACGTTGGAGACGTATCAAGCATCCCCAAGCTTAATTCCTGCTCGTCCTCGAGTAGGTAAATGATAAAAACAGAATTTTTGATGTGGAATGCTACCTAGCATAATTCTCAATGTAATTTTCTTTATTGTGGCATGAATGTTCATATCCAAATGATTCAAAATAAAAGTTCATATTGATAAAAGAAATAGTAATACTTCAAGCATACTAATCAAAGCAATCATGTCTTCTCAAAATAACATAGCTAAAGAAAGTTCATCCCTACAAAATCATATAGTTAGACTATGCTTCATTTTCGTCACACAAAGATGTTCCCAAATTCTTCACCCCCGATGACAAACCAAGCAATTGTTTCGTACTTAAATAATCTCAAACTTTTTTCAACTTTCACACAATACATGAGCGTGAGCCATGGATATAACACTATGGGTGGAATAGAATATGATGATGGGGATTGTGTGGAGAAGACAAAAAAAGAGAAAGTCTCACATTGACGAGGATAATCAACGGGCTATGGAGATGCCCATCAATTGATGTCAACATGAGGAGTAGGGATTTCCATGCAACGGGTGCACTAGAGCTATAAATGAACGCTGAACAAAAGAAAACTAGTGGATGTGCATCCAACTTGCTTGCTCACGAAGACCTAGGGCATTTGAGGAAGCCCATCGAAGGAATATACAAGCCAAGTTCTATAATGAAAAATTCCCACTAGTATATGAAAGTGACAACATATGAGACTCACTATATGAAAAACATGGTGCTACTTTGAAGCACAAAATATGAGACTCGCTATATGAAGAACATGGTGCTACTTTGAAGCACAAGTGTGGAAAAAGAGATAGTAGCATTGCCCCTTTTATTTATTTTCTTCTTCTTTTTTATTTTTTTCTTTGGCCTTTCTTTTCTTTGGCCTTTTTTTTTCTTTTTTGGGCAATGCTCTAATCATGATGATCATCACACTTTTACTGGTTACAACATATGAATTACAACTCGAAACTAGAACAAGATATGATATGAATGCCTCCGGCGGTGTACCAGGATGGTGCAATGAATCAAGAGTGACATGTATGAAAAAATATGCATGGTGGCTTTGCCACAAATACGATGTCAACTACATGATCATGCAATGGCAATATGACAAAAGTAAAGTATGTCATGATGATGATGAATGAAATGGTGGAAAGTTGCATGGCAATATATCTCGGAATGGCTATGGAAATGCCATAATAGGTAGGTATGGTGGCTGTTTTGAGGAAGATATAAGGAGGTTTATGTGTGATAGAGCATATCGTATCACGGGGTTTGGATGCACCGACGAAGTTTGCACCAACTCTCAAGGTGAGAAAGGGCAATGCATGGTACCGAAGAAGCTAGCAATGGTGGAAAGGTAAAAGTGCGTAATCCATGTACTCAACATTAGTCAAAAGAACTCATATACTTATTGCAAAAATTTAGAAGTCATCAAAAATCAAGCACTACACGCATGCTCCTAGAGGGATAGATTGGAAGGAAAAGACCATCGCTCGTCCCCGACTGCCACTCATAAGGATGCACAAGCCAGGTACACTTCATGTTTCAAATTTGTTACACAACTTTAACCATACGTGCATGCTACGGGACTTGCTAACTTCAACACAAGCATTCTTTAAATTCATAATCACCCAACTAGCATGACTTTAATATCACTACCTCCATATCTCAAAACAATTATCAAGTATCAAATTGATCATAGCATCCAATTCATTTCCTATGATAGTTTTTATTATACCCAACTTGGATGCCTACCATTCTAGGACCAATTTTATAACCATAGCTAATACCATGCTGTTCTAAAAGACTCTCAAAATAATATAAGTGAAGCATGATAGACTAGCAATTTCTACAAAATTAAGCCACCACCGTGCTCTAAAAGATATAAGTGAAGCACTAGAGCAAAAACTATCAAGCTCAAAAGATATAAGTGAAGAACATAGCATATTCTAATAAATTCAATCAAGTAGGCTTCTCCCGAAATGTGTGTACAGCAAGGATGATTGTGGTAAACTAAAAATCAAAAACTAATATAATACACGATGCTCCAAGCAAAACACATATCATGTGACGAATAAAAATATAGCTTCAAGTAAAGTTACCAATGAACGAAGACGAAAGAGGGGATGCCTTCCCGGGGCATTCCCAAGCTTAGGCTTTTGGATATTCTTGAATATCTTGGGGTGCCTTAGGCATCCCCAAGCTTAGGCTTTTGCCACTCCTTATTCCATAGTCCATCAAAGCTTTACCCAAAACTTGAAAACTTCACAACACAAAACTCAATAGGAAATCTCATAAGCTCTGTTAGTGAAAGAAAATAAAACCACCACATAAGGTACTGTAATGAACTCATTCTTTATTTATTTTGGTGTTAAACCTACTGTATTCCAAGTTCTCTATGGTTCATACCACTTAATACTAGCCATAGATACATCAAAATAAGCAAACAACACACGAAAAACAGAATCTGTCAAAAAGAGAACAGTCTATAGCAATCTGTAACTAACGTAAACTTCTGGAACTCTAAAAATCCTATCAAAATAGGAAGTCCTGGACAATTTGTTTATTGATGGGAAGCAAAAATAATCAACGCAAAATCACGTTTCTGTGATTTAACAAAACTAATTTCGTGCGCGCAAAGTTTTTGTTTTTCAGCAGAATCAAATTAACTATCATCATAGGTTATCCTATAGGTTCTACTTGGCACAAACACTAATTAAAAGATAAAAACACATCTAAACAGAAGGTAGATGCAAAATTTATTACCAAACAGGAACAAAAACAAAAAACACAAATAAAATTGGGTTGCCTCCCAACTAGCGCTATCGATTAACGCCCCTAGCTAGGCATAAAAGCGAAGATAGATCTAAGGAGTGCCATCTTTGACACTCAATTCATAAGTAGCCCGCATGATAGATTTATAAGGTAATTTGACTTTATTTCTTGGAAAGTGCTCCATGCCTTTCTTTAATGGAAATTGGAATCTAATATTCCCTTCCTTCATATCAATAATCGCACCAATCGTTCGAAGGAAAGGTCTACCAAGAATAAAGGCAAGAAAGATTGCAATCAATATCAAGAACGATAAAATCTACGGGCACCAAATTTCTATTTGCAACAATGAGAACATCATTGATCCTTCCCATTGGCTTTTTAATGGTGGAATCCGCAAGGTGCAAATTTAAAGAGCAATCATCAAGATCATGGAAACCTAGAATATCACATAAAGTTTTCGGAATCGTGGAAACACTAGCACCCAAATCACACAAAGCAAAACACGCATGATCTTTAATTCCAATCTTTATAGTAGGTTCCCACTCATCATTAAGTTTTCTAGGTATAGAAACTTCCAAATTAAGTTTTTCATCATAAGATTACATCAAGGCATCAATGATATGTTTGGTAAAAGCTTTATTTTGACTATAAGCATGAGGAGAATTAATGACGGATTGCAGCAAGGAAATACAACCTTCTAAAGAACAATTATCATAATCAAATTCCTTGAAATCCAAGATAGTGGGTTCAATGCTATTTAAAGTCATGACCTCCCCAATCCCACTTTTACCAAATTTAGCATCAAGATCTAAAAACTCCGAATTCTTGGGACACCTTCTAAATAAAGTTGACTCATCTCCAGTCCCATTATTATCAAGATTCATATTGCAAAACAAAGATCTAATAGGAGACACATTAATAACTTTAAGATCTTCATCATTATTTTCATTGAAACTGGAAGAACACGCCTTTACAAAGCAATCTTTCTTAGCACACAATCTAGCGGTTCTTTCCTTGCACTCATCAACGGAAATTCCCATGGCTTTGAGAGACTCATTGATATCATGCTTAGGAGGATAAGATCTAAGTTTAAGAGAATCAACATCAAGCGAAAGTCTATCAATGTTCCTAGCCAAATCATCAACTTTAATCAATTTTTCTTCAAGCAAAGCATTAAAATTCTTTTGAGAAATCATAAACTCTTTCACACTATTCTCAAAATCAAAGGGCATCTTATTGAAATTACCATAAGAATTATTGTAGGAATTTCCATAATTATTAGAGGAATTACTAGGGAACGGTCTAGAATTAAAGTTTCCTCTATAAGCATTATTTCCAAAACTATTCCTACCAACAAAATTCACATCCATAGATTCATTATTATTCTCAATCAAAGTAGACAAAGGCATATCATTGGGATCAAGAGGAGTATTTTTAGTAGCAAACATCTTCATAAGTTCATCCATCTTTCCACTCAAAACATTGATTTCTTCTATAGCATGCACTTTTTTACTAGAAGATCTTTCGGTATGCCATTGAGAATAATTAGCCATAATATTATCAAGAAGTTTTGTAGCATATCCTAACGTGATTTCCATAAACGTGCCTCCCGCGGCCGAATCTAAAAGATTTCTAGAAGCAAAGTTCAAACCGGCATAAATTTTTTGTATGATCATCCATTAACTCAAACCATGAGTAGGGCAATTGCGAATCATCAATTTCATTCTTTCCCAAGATTGGGCAACATGCTCATGATCAAGTTGTTTAAAATTCATAATATCGTTCCTAAGAGTGATAATCTTAGCAGGAGGAAAGTACTTAGAGATAAGAGCATCTTTGCAATTGTTCCAAGAATCAATACTATTTTTAGGCAAAGACGAAAACCAAACTTTAGCACGATCTCTAAGTGAAAACGAAAATAACTTCAATTTAACAATATCATTATTCATATCTTTCTTCTTTTGCATATCACACAAATCAACAGAGTTGTTTAGATAAGTAGCAACATCTTCACTAGGAAGGCCGGTGAATTGATCTTTCATAACAAGATTCAGCAAAGCAGTATTGATTTCACAAGACTCAACATCATTAAGAGGAGCAATCGGAGTGCTAAGGAAATCATTATTATTGGTATTGGAGAAATCACCCAATTTGGTATTATCTTGCGCCATGGCAACAAGTAATCCAACACACAAGCAAACATAAAAAGGCAAGCGAAAGAGAGCGAGAGAGAGATTGGGAAAGAGAGGGCAAATAAAATGGCAAGGGTGAAGTGGGGGAGAGGAAAACGAGAGGCAAATGGCAAATAATGTAAATGCGAGGGAGATGAGTTTGTGATGGGTACTTGGTATGTCCTGACTTGAGCGAAGACCTCCCCAGCAACGGCGCCAGAAATCCTTCTTGCAACGTCTTGTGCTTGCGTTGGTTTTCCTTGAAGAGGAAAGGGTGATGCAACAATAGTAGCATAAGTATTTCCCTCAGTTTTTGAGAACCAAGGTATCAATCTAGTAGGAGGCTCCTCAAAAGTCCCACGCACCTACACAAACAAACAAAGAACTCGCAACCAGCGCAATAAAGGGGTTGTCAATCCCTTGACGGCCACTTGCAAAAGTGAGATCTGATAGAGATAGTATGATAAGATAAATATATTTTTGGTATTTTATAATATAGATGCAAAAAGTAAAGATGCAAATAAAAGTAGATTGAAAGCTTATATGATAAAAGATAGACCTAGGGGCCATAGGTTTCACTAGTGGCTTCTCTCAAGATAGCATAAATATTATGGTGGGTGAACAAATTACTGTCGAGCAATTGATAGAAAAGCGAATAATTATGAGATTATCTAGGAATGATCATGTATATAGGTATCACGTCCGCGACAAGTAGACCGACTCCTGCCTGCATCTACTACTATTACTCCACACATCGACCGACTCCTGCCTGCATCTAGAGTATTAAGTTCATAAAGAACAGAGTAACGCATTAAGAAAGATGACGTGATGTAGAGGGATAAACTCAAGCAATATGATATAAACCCCATCTTTTTATCCTCGATGGCAACAATACAATACGTGCCTTGCTGCCCCTGCTGTCACTGGGAAAGGACACCGCAAGATTGAACCCAAATCTAAGCACTTCTCCCATGGCAAGAAAGATCAATCTAGTAGGCCAAACCAAACTAATAATTCGAAGAGACTTGCAAACATAACTCAATCATACATAAAAGAATTCAGAGAAGATTCAAATATTTCTCATAGATAAACTTGATCATAAACCCACAATTCATTGGATCTCGACAAACACACCGCAAAAAGAGTTACATCAAATATATCTCCACAAGAGAGGGGGAGAACATTGTATTGAGATCCAAAAAGAGAGAAGAAGTCATCTAGCTAATAACTATGGATCCGAAGGTGTGTGGTAAACTACTCACAACTCATCGGAGGGGCTATGGTGTTGATGTAGAAGCCCTCCATGGTCGATTCCCCCTCCGGCGGAGCGCCGGTGAAGGCTCCAAGATGGGATCTCGCGGATACAGAAGGTTACGGTGGTGGAAATTGTTCTTCGTTGCCTCCCTCGATGTTTTCGGGGTACGTATGTATACATAGGAGGAAGGAGTACGTCGGTGGCCGCCTGTGGGGCCCAGGAGACAGAGGGCCCGTCCAGGAGGGGTGGGTGCGCCCTCATATCTCTTGGCCACCTTGATTGCTTCTTGACTTGCAATCCAAGTCCTTTGGATCATGTTCGTTCCAAAAATCACGCTCCCAAAGGTTTCATTCCGTTTGGACTCCGTTTGATATTCCTTTTCTTCAAAATACTGAAATAGGCAAAAAAAACAACAATACGGGCTGGGCCTCTGGTTAGTAGGTTAGTCCCAAAAATGATATAAATGTGTAAAATAAAGCCCATAAACATCCAAAAGGGGTAATATAATAGCATGGAATAATAAAAAATTATAGATACGTTGGAGACGTATCATAGGGTAGGACAAAAGATGTCATGCAAGTTCTTCTCCATAAGCACGTATGACTATATTCTGAATACATGCCTACATTACATTGATGAACTAGAGCTAGTTCTGTGTTACCCTATGTTATAGCTATTACATGAGGAATCGCATTCGACATAATTATCCATCACTGATGCAATGCCTACGAGCTTTTCACATATTGTGCTTTGCTTATTTACTTTTTCCGTTGCTACTGTTACAACTACTACAAAACTGCTATCTTTACTTTTGCCACTGTTACCATTACTATCATACTACTTTGCTACTAAATACTTTGCTGCAGATACTAAGTTATCCAGGTGTGGCTGAATTGAAAACTCAACTGCTAATACTTAAGAATATTCTTTGGCTCCCCTTGTGTCAAATCAATAAATTTGGGTTGAATACTCTACCCTCGAAAGCTATTGCGATCCCCTACACTTGTGGGTTATCAAGACTAATTTCTGGCGCTGTTGCCAAGGAGCATAGCTCTATTCTTTGAGTCACTTGGGATTTATATCTGCTGATCACTATGAGGAACTTGAAAGACGAAAGAACTAAGGTTTTTTCCCTCAACTACGAGGGGAGGTAAGGAACTGCCATCTAGCTCTGCACTAGATTCTCCTTCTGTTTTGAGTAAGCTTGCGACACCTAAACCTGCTACTACTATGAATTCTGATATGTCGCATGTTATTGATGATGCCACTTCTGCTATGCATGATACTTATGATGAAACTGCTTTTGTGCGTGATACTACTTTGCCATTAGGTGAATTTCTTGATGAACAACTTGCTAGGGTTAGAGAGAATGAAATTATTAATGATGATATTATTGATGATAGTGATGATGAAAGTTCTCCCCCTGATTATGAATTACCTGTTGTTCCTGAGGGTTATGTTATGGATGAAGAAGTTGCTATAGCTATTTTTGCTTGCAAAGATAGATATGACCTTAAGAAGTTATTAGCTAAATGGAAGCAGCAATCCCTTAATGCTAGAATGAAACCTGACCCCGCTTTTGCTACTTCACCTATCTGTGTTACTGATAAGGATTATGAATTCTCTGTTGATCTTGAAATAATTACTTTGGTTGAATCTGATCCTTTTTATGGCTATGAATCTGAAACTGTTGTGGCATATCTTACCAAGTTAAATGATATAGCCACCCTGTTTACTAATGATGAGAAGTCTCGCTATTATTATATCCTTAAGATATTTCCGTTCTCATTAAAGGGTGATGCTAAGACATGGTTTAATTCTCTTGATCCTGGTTGTGTGCGTAGTCCCCAGGATATGATTTATTACTTCTTTGCTAAATATTTTCCTGCTCATAACAAACAAGCTACCTTGCGGGAAATATATAATTTTGTGCAAATCAAAGAAGAGAGTCTCCCACAAGCTTGGGGGAGGCTTCTCCGATTACTTAATGCTTTGCCTGATCATCCTCTAAAGAAAAATGAAATACTTGATATCTTTTATAATGGACTAACCGATGCTTCCAAGAACTACTTGGATAGTTGTGCTGGTTGTGTTTTTAGGGAAAGAAGAGTCGACCAAGTTGAATTACTATTGAATAATATGTTGACTAATGAAAACAATTGGACTCTTCCTGAGCCAATTCCCGAGGCAATTCCTGAGCCAATTGAGCCAACTCCCGAGCCTATTCCTAAACCAACTCCGAAGAAGAGGGGTGTTCTATTTCTCAGTCCTGAAGATATGCAAGAGGTAAAGAAATCAATGAAAGAAAAAGGTATTAAAGCTGAAGATGTTAAGAATTTACCACCTATTGAAGAAATACGTGGTCTTAATATACCGCCTGTTGAAGAAATACATTGTCTTGATAACCCGACATAGATAGTAAAGGTAAATTCTCTCTATAGATATGATAAAGTTGAAATTCCCTCTACTAAATTTCATAGCCCATGCTTAGATGAATTTGATGACTTTATGGCTAGACAAGAAAGTTTTAATGCTTATGTTGGTACAGAATTAAAGAATAATGCTTTCGAGATAGGACGCTTGAGTGATTATATGGCTAGAGTTAAAGGTGAACTTAAACTCATTAGCAAATATGCTTCTATGTTACCACTCAAGCTGAGCAAGTACTTAAAGCTCAAAGTGATTTGCTCGATGAATTAAACAATAAACATGACTTTGCTGTTAGAGTGGCTACTAGAACTGGTAGAATGACTCAGGAACCTTTGTATCCTGAAGGCCACCCTAAGAGAATCGAGCAGGATTCTCAGAGAAATAATTTAGAGGCACCTAGTTCTTCCAAAAAGAATAAAAAGAAAAATGATAGGACTTTGCATGCTTCTAGTGAACCTGTTGTAGACACACCTGAGAGTCCCAATGATATTTCTATTTCTGATGCTGAAACACAATCAGGTGATGAATATGAACCTAGTGATAATGTTAATGATAATGTTCATGTTGATGCTCAACCTAGCAAAAAAATGATGTAGAGATTGAACATGTTGTTGATCTTGATAACCCACAATCAAAGAATCAACATTATGATAAAAGAGATTTTGTTGCTAGGAAGCACGGTAAAGAAAGAGAACCATGGGTTCAGAAACCCATGCCTTTTCCTCCTAAATCATCCAAGACTAAGGATGATGAGGATTTTGAGCGCTTTGCTGAAATGATTAGACCCATCTTCTTACGTATCCGCTTAACTGATATGCTCAAATTAAATCCTTATGCTAAGTACATGAAGGATATCATTACAAATAAAAGAAATATACCAGAAGCTAAAATTTCCACCATGCTTGCTAATTACACATTTAAGTGTGGAATACCAAAGAAACTTGGAGATCTAGGGTACCGGCTATACCATGCTCCATTAAAAGAAACTATGTTAAAACTGCTTTATGTGATCTTGGAGCCGGTGTTAGTGTTATGCCTCTCTCTTTATATCGTAGAGTTGAATTGAATAAGTTGACACCTACTAAAATATATTTTCAAATGGCTGATAAATCAACTGCTATACTTGTCGGTATTTGCGAGGATGTGCCAGTTGTGGTTGCAAATGTCACTATCTTAACGGACTTTGTTATTCTTGATATTCCCGAGGACGATAGTATGTCGATTATCCTTGGTAGACCCTTTTTGAATACTGCAGGGGCTGTTATTGTTTGCAACAAAGGCAATGTCACTTTTCATGTTAATTGAAATGAGCATACGGTACACTTTCCGAGGAAACAACCTCAAGTTCATAGCATCAATTCTATTGGAAAAAGTCCAACTATCATTATTGGAGGTTTTGAATTTCCTCTTCCTACTATCAAGAAAAAATATGATATTCTTATTGTTGGGGATGTTCATATCCCTGTTGAGGTAACCTAGTGTTATTTGAAATTTCTCCGGTTCCGTGTTATTCGGAATGAGTTTGTTAACAAGACTTGATCAACCTTGTTAGTGGATTCATTTTGATGATCATGAGATGGATGAAACTAGAAGGCACAACCTTCTGTACCCTCTTTTTACTTTCTGTTATTTAGAATAAATAAAGCAAAAATAGTATTATCTGCCTGTTTTCTGAATTATCCACGCAATAAAAAAATATCCCGAAAATAAAAGTGCTCCAAATGCCCTCTAAATTTAGTATGATTTTTTATGGAATATTTGAGGATTTTAGGCACTGAAAACACTGCAGGGGGCAAGCACCTGGCCACGAGGGTGGAGGGCGTGCCCACACCCCCTGGGCACGCCCCCTGTCTCGTGGGCCCATGGTGGCCCCCTCCACTTATTCCTGCACCCACACACTCCATCTTCTTCCCAAAAAAATCTCCATCCAGCTCAAGCATGAGTTCTAGCTCATTTTGCTGCGATTTTCGATCTCCTTGCTCAAAGCTCCATTCACAAAACTGCTTTGGGAGATTGTTGCTTGGTATGTGACTCCTCCATTGGTCCAATTAGTTTTTGTTCTAGTGCTTTATTCATTGCAAATTTTTGCTGCATAGGTGACCCTGTTCTTGAGCTTGCATGTCAAATTTATGAAGTCCCAAGTAATTCTAATGCATGATATAAGCTCTAGGCACTTGTAGGAGTAGTTGCTACCAATCTTGTTTAGTTTTATTCACTTTTATTTTGAAGTTACTAAAAAATTCTGAAATTTTTAGAAAATGATAAGGAGATTTTTGAGGGGCTCTTCTAGCCAAGACTCCCAGGATAAACAAGCTAAAGAGAAGGAAAAGGCCAAGTATAATCTTCCTCGCGTAGCGGAAGTACGGCCGTGTGAATGGCCTTGTGATAATTTCTTGAGAGAAGCCGGGATTTATGAAGACTTTTATTCTTTGATTGAAAATGCAGGCCTCGCCGACTTCCTCCATGACCGGATCGATCAGTATCTCTTACTCACCAATACTTTCGTGCAAAACTTTTATTATTATCCTAAGAATTCACCTCCTTCAGTATCATTTCATTCATATGATGAGTTCAAGGAAATGCCATTACGTAATTTTTGCGCGGTATGTAGAATACCCTTTGAGGGCAGATTAGATGAACCACATCATAAAGATGTGGATGGTTTTGTTAACACCATTACTGTAGGGGATCCGAAGAAGGGTTCCGATGTGAGAATCTCTAGCATACACTTTCCTATTTTATGCTACTTTGCCATATTTGCTAGTCGATGCTTAATTGGTCGTGGAAATAGTGGAAACTTCAGTGTTCCTGATATTATTATTCTGTTCCATGCCTTGTTTGGTGATAATAGTTTTAGTATGGGTGCCGTTATTGCTAAACGGCTAAGCCTGAACTGTACAAAAGGCCCCATCTTTGGAGGTATCTATGTTGCATGCCTTGCTAAACATTTTGAGATACCTATTAGGCACTATGAGAAAGAGGAGACAAAGTTACCTCTTTCCCTTTTAGATTACAGGAGCATGGTAGCACATGAGTTTATTGTTCACAATGATGATAAGATGCTCCTGTATAACCTGAGATTTAATAAGAAACACAATGAGATTATTATCCTGCCTGCGTCTCTGTTGTTTGATTTGACTGCAGTTAATTATCTTGTCTCGTCGGAAGCGGTGTACGCTCATCGAGGACAGGCATCCGCTCTAGAGCCTGAGCCGGAACCTCCACTGGACCCTTATCATCCATCATCTTATCAGTGGGATCCGGAGGAGATCGCTAGTCAGTGGTATCCTGATGACACTCCTCAGTACACCAGGGAGAGTAGCCGCTATCCTTGGCAGTATACCAACTTAGGCCAAAAGCCTAAGCTTGGGGGAGTACGTATTTCTCACCGACTTTACATTCATGTTCACACACTACTCTAGTTGTCGGTGCTCATACTCTTTCATTGTATTATCCATGCTAGTTTAATTTCTTTTTCTAGCTTTCTTCTTGTATGTTTGATAAACCTTAAGAAAAACCAAAAAAATAGTTGGTTTACTTTCCATGCTTGTAGTAGTAATTAAAATGAAAACCCAACAATATTTCTCGTTCTTCTTTTACTTGTTGGGAGCTTTTCCCGTGTAAATAGTTTTATTTCTTTTCTTTCCTTTGGGGGTCGAGAGTAGAAAACCATATTGAAAATGTTTAGTGGCTCTCATATGCATGATTGTTTATTTAATTTAGATCCCATTACTTTGTCTTCTCTCTTGAATTGAATGCTTGCGGATTCCAGCTTAGTCCAATGCACGTGCACTATTATTATTATACACACCGTTCAGTTGTGCAAGTGAAAGGCAATAATGACGATATATGATGGACTGACTGAGATAAGAAAAGCTGGTATGAACTCGACCTCTTTTGTTTTTGTAAATATGATGAGTTCATCATTCCTGACTCAGCCTATTATGAAGTAAACATATTTGCAATGACATTTAGAGATTATAGTTGCTTGTGCCATGCTTAATTAGCTATGAGTTATAATGGTTTACCTTGTGTGCCAACATGCTATTAAAATGATTATGATGTGGTATGATGGGATGGTATCCTCCTTTGAATGATTGAGTGACTCGACTTGGCACATGTTCACGCATGTAATTGAAACAAAATCAACATAGCCTTCACGATATTTATGTTCATGGTGGATTATATCCTACTCATGCTTGTACTTGGTGTAAATTAATTTTAATGCATGTTCATGACTGTTGTCGCTCTCTCAGTTGGTCACTTCCCAGTCTTTTGCTAGCCTCCACCTGTACTAAGCGGGAATACTGCTTGTGCATCCAAACTCCATGAACCCCAAAGTTATTCCATATGAGTCCACCATACCTTCCTATGTGCGGTATCTACCTGATGTTCCAAGTAAATTTGTATTTGCCAAACTCCAAACCTTCAAATGAAATTCTGTTTTGTATGCTTGAGCAGCTCATGTTTCAACTAGTGTTGTCTGTATCTTCCATTCTAGGTGGGTTATTCTCAAGAGGAGTGGACTCCGCTCCTCATTCACGAGAAAATGGCTGGTAACCGGGATGCCCAGTCCCATGATCAAAAAGATCAAAGAAAATCAAAATAATTAAACAAAACTCCCCCAGGGCTGTTGCTAGTTGGAGGCACTTGTTGTTTCGAGCAAGCCATGGATTGATGCTTGTTGGTGGTGGGGAGTATAAACTTTTACCATTCTGTTTGGGAACCGCCTATAATGTATGTAGCATGGAAGATATCGCCATCTCATAGTTCTTGCGTTGACAGTGAAAGTATGCCGCTCAAAATGTTATTCATCTCTATTTAAAATCGAGCTCTGGCACCTCTACAAATCCCTGCTTCCCTCTGAGAAGGACCTATCTATTTACTTTTATGTTGAGTCATCACCTTCTTATTAAAAAGCACCCGCTGGAGAGCACACTGTCATTTGCATTGATTACTATTAGTTTATATTGGCTATGACTTGACTGGATCTCTTTCACCATGAATTACAATGTTTAGTCAGTCTTTGGTCTTTAAAGGTGCTCTGCATTTATGTTTTGCGGTCTCAGAAAGGGCTAGCTAGATACCATTTTGTTATATCATATTATGATTGTTTTGAGAAAGTGTTGTCATCCGAGTTTTATTGTTATCGCTTGCTAGTTGATTATGCCATTGATATGAGTAAACATGAAACCTAAGTGTTATTGTGAATATGGTTAGTTCATAATCTTTGCTGAAAACTTGAATGCTGGCTTTACATATTTACAACAACAAGAGCAAATAGAGTTTGTAAAAGTTTTTCTTTATCACTTTCAGTTTATCAACTGAATTGCTTGAGGACAAGCAAAGGTTTAAGCTTGGGGGAGTTGATACTTCTCCAACGTATCTACTTTTCCAAACACTTTTGCCCTTGTTTTGGACTCTAACTTGCATGATTTGAATGAAACTAACCTGGACTGACGCTAGTTTCACCAGAACTGCTATGGTGTTGTTTATTGTGCAGAAAACAAAAGTTCTCGGAATGACCTGAAAATCCACGGAGATAACTTTTGGAAAATATAAAAAATACTGGCGAAAGAATCAAGACAGAGGGCCCACACCCTGTCCATGAGGGTGGGGGGCGCGCTCCCTCCCCCTGGGCGCGCCCCCTGTCTCGTGGGCCCCCTGATGCTCCACCGAGCTCAACTCCAACTCCATATATTCCGTTTCGCGGAGAAAAAAATCAGAGAGAAAGTTTCATTATGTTTTATGATACGGAGCCGCCGCCAAGCCCTAATCTCTCTCGGGAGGGCTGAGCTGGAGTCCGTTCGGGGCTCCGGAGAGGGGGATTCGTCGCCGTCATCATCATCAACCATCCTCCATCACCAATTTCATGATGCTCACCGCCGTGCGTGAGTAATTCCATCGTAAGCTTGCTGGACGGTGATTGGATGAGATTTACCATGTAATCAAGTTAGTTTTGTTAGGGTTTGATCCCTAGTATCCACTATGTTCTGAGATTGATGTTGCTATGACTTTGCTATGCTTAATGCTTGTCACTAGGGCCCGAGTGCCATGATTTCAGATCTGAACCTATTATGTTCTCATGAATATATGTGAGTTCTTGATCCTATCTTGCAAGTCTATAGTCACCTATTATGTGTTATGATCCGACAACCCCGAAGTGACAATAATCGGGATACTTCTCGGTGATGACCGTAGCTTGAGGAGTTCATGTATTCACTATGTGTTAATGCTTTGGTCCGGTACTCTATTAAAAGGAGGCCTTAATATCCCTTAGTTTCCACTAGGACCCTGCTGCCACGGGAGGGTAGGACAAAAGATGTCATGCAAGTTCTTTTCCATAAGCATGTATGACTATATTCAGAATACATGCCTACATTACATTGATGAACTGGAGCTAGTTCTGTGTCACCCTATGTTATAGCTATTACATGAGGAATCACATTCGACATAATTATCCATCACTGATCCAATGCCTACGAGCTTTTCACATATTGTGCTTTGCTTATTTACTTTTTCCGTTGCTACTGTTACAACTACTACAAAACTGCTATCTTTATTTTTGTCACTATTACCATTACTATCATACTACTTTGCTACTAAATACTTTGCTGCAGATACTAAGTTATCCAGGTGTGGTTGAATTGAGAACTGAACTGCTAATACTTAAGAATATTCTTTGGCTCCCCTTGTGTCGAATATTCTTTAGCCGGCAGGTGTTGCTTGGAGCTGAAAACTTGGCACCCTTTGCAGTGTTTGACCAATTCTTTGGCGTCTTCCAAAGCAGTCGGCCAAAAGAAACCATGGCGGAAAGCTTTGGCAACAAGTGATCTTGAGGCTGTGTGGTGGCCACACTCGCCTTGATGGATGTCTTTGAGGATTGCAATGCCCTTCTCTGGCTCAACGCAGCGCTGGAAGACCCCAGTCACGCTGCGCCTAACGAGTTCTTTGTTCACTATTGTGTAGGCTCCAGCACGGCGTTGAACTTGTCCTGCTGAGATCTTGTCAGTCGGCAGCTCTCTATTCACCACAAAGTTGAGGATGGGTTGGGCCCATGATGGATTTGTGACTTCTTCTATTGCCAACGCGGCTACTGCGACTAGGGCGGTTGGGTTGGGAGGTGGTGGGTTGGAGTCGTCCACCACCTGCTATGTCTTTGAAGTCCCCGGGCCGACTGTTGCAGTCCCCGGGCCGGGTTCTGAAGTCCACGGGCTGGGTACAACCGTAGCAGTCCCCGAGCCTCTTGCCGAAATCCCCGAGCCACCTGCTGCAATCCCCAATTTGGATCCGACTGCATCGGGGTCAGGCGGCACAAAGATAGAATTTGATTCTGGAGACGGCTTGACAGACGGCTCGAGGAGGCGCTGAAGGGAGACGCCTGTTGGTATAGCTTGCTGGGTGGAGCTGATTCGTGCCAGGGCATCTGCTTGCTCGTTGTCATCCTGTGGCACATGAAGGAACTCGCACCGTTCAAAATATTCACTGAGTTGTTGGACGAGGAAGCGGTAGCTCGCCATGTTTGCATCCTTGGCGTCCCAATCACCAGACGACTGTTGGACCACCAAGTCTGAGTCGCCATAACACAGGATCCGGCATACGCCGAGTTCTTTGGCCAGCCGGAGCCCATGTATGAGCGCCTCATACTCGGCCACATTGTTGGAGGCGGCAAAGTGGATTTGCAACGTGTATTTGAGCTTGTCGCCTTTGGGAGAGGTGAGGAGATGCCGGCTCCCAAACCAGTGCGCATCTTGGATCCGTCAAAGTGCATCCTCCAATGGGTGGAGTCAGGTGCCGGTGACAGGTACTGGGTCTCGGCCCAGTCGACAAGGAAGTCAGCCAGCACTTGGGACTTGATGGCGGTGGGAGGCTGGTAGAAGATGGTATAAGGAGCCAGCGCAATGGCCCACTTGGCCACCCGGCCAGATGCATCCCAGCTGACCATGATCTCGGCAAGCAGGGCAGTGCAAACGATCATGATGAGGTGCTCTTGAAAGTAGGGCTTGAGCTTCTTGGCAGCAAAGTACACGCCATAGCACGTCTTCTGGTAGTGGGGGTATTTCTGCTTCGAGGTTGACAGTACTTGACTCAAATAATACACCGGCCTCTAGACCAACTGAGCCTTGCCTTCTTCTGGGCGCTGAACCACGATGACAGTGCTGACTACCCGGTTGGTTGCGGCAATGTAAAGGAGCATGGGCTCTTTGTCAGTCAGAGCCGCTAGGATAGGCAGCATGACCAGCATCTTCTTCAATTGGTGAAGGGCTTCATCCGCCTGGTCGTTCCACTCGAAGTCAGTGGTTTTCTTCATGAGTTGATACAGAGGAAGAGCCTTCTCTCCTAGCCGACTGATGAAGCGATTAAGGGAAGCCAAGAACCCGGTGAACTTCTGGACGTCTCGCGGCCGGGTGGGAATCTCCATCCTCTATAGCCTTGATCTTCACCGGGTTGCACTCAATGCCACGTTCAGAGACCAGGAAGACAAGGAGCTGGCCGGCTGGTACCCCAAACACGCACTTTTTAGGATTGAGCTTGATCTGAAAGTGGTGCAAGTTGTTGAATGTTTCCTTAAGATCTTCCAGCAGGGTGCCACGCTTCTCCGTCTTCACCACAATATCGTCTACATAGACATGGGCATTTCTGCCGAGTTGCTCGAGGAGGCACTTCTGCATGCAACACTGAAAAGTGGCACCGGCATTTCTCAGGCCGAATGTCATAGTCAGGTAGCAGAAGGCTCTGAATGGTGTGATGAAGGCGGTCTTCAGGCGGTCGGCTGGATCCAACTTGATCTGATGGTATCCTAAGTAGGCATCCAAGAAACTCAGCAGCTCGCATCCGGCTGTGGAGTCTATCACTTGATCGATTCAGGGCAAAGAGAACGGATCTTTGGGAAAGCTTTGTTGAGGCTGGTATAATCAATACACATGCACCATTTCTTGTTTTTCTTCAATACAAGGATCGGGTTGGCAAGCCACTCTGGAAAGAACACTTCCATAATGAAGCCGGTTGCCAGAAGCCAGGCTATCTCTTCACCAACAATTCTTCTCTTCTCCTCTGACAGTCGGCGGAGGGGCTGTTTGACTGGCTTTGCATCTGCTCGGACATGTAGCTTGTGCTCGGCAAAATCCGTCAGAACACCCGGCATGTCCTTGGGGGACCATGCAAAGATATCCCGATTCTCACGGAGAAAATCGATGAGCTCGCTTTCCTATTTGTTGTCCAGGTTTGTTCCTACCAAGGCGAATCTCTCTGGGTGCTCCGGGTCCAAAGGTATCTTCTTTGTTTCCTTGGCCGGTTGGAAGGAGCTCTGAGCTTCCGACTCCTTGGGATCAGGCGGCAGGTCCGGCTGCTTGCCGGCCATTGCCACAACCCGGTCAATGATCTTTTTCACAGCAGCAATCACGAGGGACTCGGCCAGCCGACTGCTGGCTGCAGCGCAGGCAGAGTATTTCTTGTAGTCTCCGACTATGGTGATGATGCCCTTGGTGCTTGGAATCTTCATCTTGAGGTAGGCATAGTGGGGCACAACCATGAACTTGGCCAGAGCAGGTCGACCAAGTAAAGCATGGTAAGGGCTCTCCAAATCCACCACCTAAAACCAGACTGCCTCACAACGGAAGTGATCTTTGTCTCTAAAGAGAACATCTATCTTGATCTTGCCGATTGGTGAGCATGGAAGGTCGGGTACAATGCCATGGAAGACGGCCCGACTGGGCAAGAGCTGCTTCGTCTTGATGTTCAGCTTCTCCATGGTGTCACGGTACAGGATGTTGATGCTGCTTCCGCCATCAATCAGGACTCGGGAGAAACGAGCAGCCTACTGCTCGGTTGCAAAGGTGGCCTCCAACACCAAGGCATAAGAACCCGGAGAAGGCATCACCTCTGGGTGATCGGCTCGGCTCCAGCTGATGGGCTTCTCAAACCAGTGCATGAATTCTGGAACTTTGGAGGCGACTGCGTTGACCTCTTGGTGCTGTCGGTGCCTACTGCACCTGTCATCGGCTTGGCTGGTAAAGACGACATAGGCTGCGTGCTCTTCAGGGAACTCGCCTTGGATGGCTCCAACTGCTGGGCGGGCGGCCAGCTGCTGAGGAGCCGGAGGCAGCTGGCCAGCAGGCGGAGAAGGCAGTAGTTGAAGGAAATATGCCCTAGAGGTAATAATAAAGTTATTATTTATTTCGTTATATGATGATAAATGTTTATTATTCATGCTAGAATTATATTAACCAGAAACATAATACATGTGTGAATACATAGACAAACATAGTGTCACTAGTATGCCTCTACTTGACTAGCTCGTTGATCAAAGATGGTTGTGTTTCCTGACCATAGACATGAGTTGTCATTTGATTAACGGGATCACATCATTAGGAGAATTATGTGATTGACTTGACCCATTCCGTTAGCTTAGCACTTGATCGTTTAGTATGTTGCTATTGCTTTCTTCATGACTTGTACATGTTTCTACAACTATGAGATTATGCAACTCCTGTTTACCGGAGGAACACTTTGTGTGCTACCAAACGTCACAACGTAACTATGTGATTATAAAGGAGCTCTACAGGTGTCTCCAAAGGTACATGTTGAGTTGGCGTACTTCGAGATTAGGTTTTGTCACTCCGATTGTCGGAGAGGTATCTGTGGGCCCTCTCGGTAATGCACATCACTATAAGCCTTGCAAGCAATGTAGCTAATGAGTTAGTTACAAAATGATGCATTACGTAACGAGTAAAGAGACTTGCCGGTAATGAGATTGAACTAGGTATTAAGATACCGATGATCGAATCTCGGGCAAGTAACATACCAATGACAAAGGAAACAATGTATGTTGTTATGCGGTTTGACCGATAAAGATCTTCGTAGAATATGTAGGAGACAATATTAGCATCCAGGTTCCGCTATTGGTTATTGACCGGGGACGTGTCTCGGTCATGTCTACATAGTTCTCGAACCCGTAGAGTCTGCACGCTTAAAGTTAGATGATGGTTATATTACGAGTTTATGTGTTATGGTGTACCGAAGATAGTTTGGAGTCTCGGATGTGATCACGGACATGACGAGGAGTCTTGAAATGGTCGAGACATGAAGATTGATATATTGGACGACTATATTCGGACACCGGAATAGTTCCGGGCGTTATCGGATGTATACCGGAGTACCGGGGGGTTACCGGAACCCCTCGAGGGGTTAATGGGCCTCATGGGCCCAAAGTGGAGCAGAGGAGGGGCGGCCAGGGCAGGCCGCGCGCCCCCTCCCCCTCCAGTTTGAATAGGACAAGGAGGGGGGGCGCCCCCCCTTTCCTTCCTCTCCCCTCTCCCTTCCTTCCCCCTCTCCTACTTGGACAAGGAAAGAAGGGAGTCCTACTCCCGGTGGGAGTAGGACTCCTCCTGGCGCGCCCCCTCCCCCTTACTCCTTTATATACGGGGGCAGGGGGGCACCTCTAGACACAACAATTGATCCTTGAGATCTATTAGCCGTGTGCGGTGCCCCCCTCCACCATATTTATTAGGATCGATATAGTTGACTAGAGGGGGGGGTGAATAGGCAACTAACAATTTTTAGCTTTTCTTTACCAAATTAAACTTTGCATCAAAGTAGGTTGTCTAGATATGCAACTAGGTGAACAACCTATATGATGCAACAACAACAAGCACACACGCAAGCAAGGAATATAACACAAGTAAGCTTGCAAAAGTAAAGGCACGAGGTAACCAAGAGTGGAGCCAGTGAAGACGAGGATGTGTTACCGAAGTTCCTTCCTTTTGAGGGGAAGTACGTCTCCGTTAGAGCGGTGTGGAGGCACAATGCTCCCTAAGAAGCCACTAGGGCCATCATATTCTCCTCACACCCTCACACAATGCGAGATGCCGTGATTCCACTATTGGTGCCCTTGAAGGCGGTGACCGAACCTTTACAAACAAGGTTGGGGCAATCTCCACAACTTAATTGGAGGCTCCCAACAACACCATGAAGCTTCACCACAATGGACTATGGCTCCGAGGTGACCTCAACCGTCTAGGGTGCTCAAACACCCAAGAGTAACAAGATCCGCTAGGGATTAGTGGGGGGAATCAAATTTCTCTTGGTGGAAGTGTAGATCGGGGCCTTCTCAACCAATCCCAAGAAAATCAACAAGTTTGATTGGCTAGGGAGAGAGATCGGGCGAAAATGGAGCTTGGAGCAACAATGAAGCTTAGGGATGGAAAAGGTGGTCAACTAGAGGAAGAAGACACCCCTTATATAGTGGAGAGACAAATCCAACAGTTATCCACTTACTCAGCCCACGACCTGTGGTACTACCGCTCCAGACAAGCGGTACTACCGCAGGGGCTCACGGTACTACCGCGATGGACCGCGGTACTACCGCAGCAACAGCAGTGGCTAGTCCAGGCCAGAGCCGCCAAGGCTGAGAGCGGTACTGCCGCTGACGCGGTACTACCTCTCCCCCTTGTCGTACTACCGCAAGGCCAGAATGGACTAGGCTGGGGAGGGCATGGATGAATGAAAATACATCCGTGCCTACTTCCGCTGAAAATCGAACAGTGCAAAAATCCGACACGGTACTACCGCGCCAGGCGTGCGGTATTACCGCGCAGGGAGCGGATGTAAAAAATTACATCCGCCCCTACTTCCACTCGTGTTACTGAGCCAGACCAGGACTCACGGTACTACCGCACGCATGGGGCGGTACTACCGCGTAGGGCGCGGATGTAAAATTACATCCGCCCCTACAGCCGCAAGAGAGGATGAGCCTGGCCTGAGACCACGGTACTACAGCTCCATAGGAGCGGTACTACTGTGTGCTCCTACGATACTACCGCAAGGGCTTGCGGTACTATTGCAGGGGCCTGCGGTACTATCGCAGGGGCCTGCGGTACTACCGCTCCTAGGAGCAGAACTACCGCATGCCTCAGAAGCAACAGTAGGAATCCTTCTTTTTGCACAACAATGAAGATAACAGAGGATGCTCCAAGGCGCAAAGGGAGAAAACGTGTACGTGATGATTCCACCCGAACCTTTCCACCGCGGACCCCCCCTTAATAGTACGACTATCCTACGACTCAAATCCACCAAAAGAGACGTAGAACACCACCGTCTTCAATAGTCTTCAAGGGGTAACAAACCGTCTTGTGCCTAGCGACGAAGCGACTGAAATACTCAAGGCACACGATTAGTCCGCAAAAGCATTGTCATCAATCACCAAAACACCTTAGGGATAAAATGCCCTTACAATCTCCCCTTTTTTGGTGGATTGATGACAATACGGGGTTTGCACAAAGGGAAAGAATATAGCACATAAGCAAACCCCACATCTCTAAAATATAGACGAGCTCCCCCTAGATGCGTGCCAGAGGGTAAAGTGCTTTGGACTGCACGGCACGTATACTAGGATCAACACTCCCCCTATATTTTATAGAAAAAGCATATCTTGCTACAAAAAGGCTAACACTAAGAAAGATAGTAAATAAGAGCATAACATAAATAGCATAATATAACATAGGCTCAATAAGGTAATAAGGTACGATGGAGTGCATATGTCTTACACCATATGATAGACCAAGTCTCACGAGCAAAGTAAACCAAAGCAAGCAAGGTTCAACGGAACAAACACGAGCAAAGCAAACACAAGACACAAGACTCTCGCAAATCCCTACACTCTCTCCCCCTTTGGCATAGAGACGCCAAAAAGGCGGAGAGGACACCTACACACAAGTGGTGGCTCAAGCGAAGTAGTCAGACGCACGGTCCTCGTCAGACTTGGCAGCAGGAATGGTCTCCTCGACGTCCTCCTCAGAATCAGTCCACTTGAAGCCTTGTTTCGCCATCCACTCAGCCTCTGGAGTGATGCGATCCTCAGAACCTCTGTAGGGCTGGAAAAAAAGCTCGAAGCTCGCGAGCTAAATGAGTAGCTCGTGACTCGGATCGAATTGACTCAAACTCGAACAATAACGAGTCGAGTCGAGCTTTAGTTTAAGATCGTTTATACGACGAGTTAAACGAGCCGATCTCACAAGTACTCATATAACTCGTTAGGCTCGGTAAAAGAATCAGTGTTTCATGATGGGTAGTAAAAAATAGCCACTAAACACCTTGCGTCCAAGCACAAGGCCCAACCGCTCAAGGCCTAGTCACCTAGGAGGCTCACACGTACACGACCATATATCTCCATGTTAAATTCCCAGTTAATATTTTGTCGTATTCTTAAGGTTCTTATGTTCATATCTTTAACGAGCTTAACAAGCTAAACGAGCCAACCCGCAAGTTATACGAGTCGAGCCAATCTTGTATTGGAGCTCGTTATAGTAACGAGTCGAGTCGAGCTAGCTCGTTAATGAAACGAGCTTTAGCGAGCCGAGTCGAGCTAGCTCGACTCGGCTTGAATTCCACCCCTAGCCAGAAACATCCTCCCCAAATAGCCTCATGATCTTCTTGTCACGGCAGTGACTCTCCTTGGAGGCAACATGAGACTTGTACTGTCCCTTGGCCTGCATGCAGAACAAGGTCTTCATCTTGTTCTTCAGCCTCTTAGCCCAAGATGGCTCAGAGGTGGGAGGGGTGTAACCCTCAGAGCTGACCTCATCTGCTGGCTCCTCCTCAACCTCATCTGCATCCACATCCATGGCAGCCGCAACCTCAGCACGAGAAGTGGTGTTAGCCCACTGAGGCTTGACACGGAGCCGGATGGAATCATGTCGAATCCAATCAGGGGCCGCAAAGTCATCCTGAGGGTAGAGCTTCTCCCAAGTGGCTGAGATCAACTGAAACAGATACTGTCCATACATGGGGACCTTGCGGTTGAAGATGGCAAACCGAAGCTCACACCACATGATATGTGAGACATCAAGTGGTAGCGTCTAAGAGTTGCGCGCATCTTCACACAGGAGCAACATGTCCACAAGATAAGCATGCACCTTGTCCTTATCCCCAATGTGTGGGAAGAGAGAGTTGCGGAAGATCCGGTACATGATGTCAAGGAAGGAGTTGAGCACCCAAGAAGACTTGCCACTGGAGAGCTTCTTCTCAACAAGGAAGGACTGAAGCTTGTTCTTGTTGGCTGACTCGGAATTGGCATGAGGACGAACACCTTGGGGTGTAGCGAGTCCCTCATCCGAAACACCAAGCAAAGTCATGAACTCCTTCCAGGTAGCCGTCAGCCGCCAACCATTGGTCATCCAAGTCATCGTCCGGTCCTCATTAGGATGAAAGTACACCGAGGTGAAGAACCGAGCCACAATCTCCAGATCATAGTCTTTGTGAAAAGAGATGATATGCTCAATGCCAAACTGCTCCACTAGATCCAGAGCCTCACCAAAGTATGCCTGGTGCTTCTCTTCCCTCATATGATGCATGTCGATCCAGTGCACATCCACATAGATATTCCGCTTGGCCTTGATCACATCTAGATAAATGAGATTCTGCTGCTTGGTCCAGAACAACTCATTCCCTCGAAGGTTGGCACGAGGTTTCACATAGGGATTGATCTTTCTTCGAGAGATGAACTCAGAAAGCGGCATATCATCCACACCCATGACGGGTTCCTTGTCCTTGGTGGCGGTGGTCTTGGTCCTGCGTTGGGGGGCACTGGAGCCCTCAGGAGCTTCATCTTGATTGCACAGACGCTTGGAGCCCGTGTCACGGCTTGGGTTGGAACGGCGAGCATGAGCACCTGAGCCACACACCACAAAACAAACACGCAAGAAACACGAGAAGGATCAGTGCAAAGAACGCAGCAAAACAGTGAAACAAGTAGAATTCACACATGATAATTGCCACATGATAGATTTTACAGCAACTGTAGCACTGCTTGGTCGCGTGGAACTAAAAAATTAGTGCCGCTCCAAATCACGGTAGTACCGCGCGCACGGTAGTACCGCACTGGAGGTGCGGTAGTACCGCACGGGTGGTAGTACCACGCAGGAGGTGCGGTAGTACTGCGCATTTTCAGATCCGAAACAGCAAGTGAATCTAGGAACTACCGTGACGACAAAGCGGTACTACGGTCGATCAAATCTACCACGGGGCAACATATGATGTACAAACTCTACGCAATACTACTCTCCTCCATCCTACTCTTGCAAAGATTTAGCCTAAAATCTCAAGAACAACTAGCATCTCCCCAAAAACCTAGAAGCAAAGGAACAAACCAAACAAAGAGGGATTTAGGGAAAGACCTTGTTCCATGGCAAGAGGAAGTGGCGGCGAACAATGAGGAGAGCAGCTGGAGAGGGAGATCCGGCGAGGGTGTCCGGCACCATTCGTGGGCAGGAGAGAGAGAGGCGGCGTGGGAAGAAGGAGTGAATGGGTATGGGGGAGTTGGAACTCCCCCTGCCCCCTCTTAACCCCCACACGCTCGCTGCGCCATGGTAGTACCGCGACTCATTGCGGTAGTACCCCCCGAGCGGAAGTACCACGCCGTGGGCGGTAGTACTGCTCCACCAGCGGCAATAAAAAATTACTGCCGTGCTGGTTGCGGTAGTACCGTGTCCTTGCGGTAGTACCGTGGCGGACCACGGTAGTACCATGAACCCAAGAAAATGCAGTTTCAAGCACACAAAAAAACAACTTTGCACGGAACCTTCAAGAGAACACACACACCAATGAGCTAACGAGCGAGACACTACAAACAAACAAGGGACAACAAAGACTAAAACGAGACACAACCTCTCCAAGGAGGGGGCGGTGGCCGGAGCCACCTATGTTTGAGTTGATCGGTATGGCACCGCGAAGAATTATCCTTGGGCCCATGACCAAAACTCGTCTTTGAAGCACATGTACCATAAAAAATGGCTAATGTGAAAGAGTTGATCAGTTTATGCATAATGGGGGGAGGGAGAGTTCATTGAGAGAACAGCACTCCCCCTATGTCCATGCCTACACCTAAACTAGACAACAAGTTGAGTGTGGTGGGGTGTGCAAGGGTTCAAGTCACATTGCTCGAATCAATGATATTTGGCTCATGCCTTAACTCACGAAATCTTGCTTCATCCGAGGGCTTCGTGAAAATATCTGCAAGGTTATCATGAGTGTTGACATACTTGAGCTTGATCTCCCCTCGCCTAATATGATCCCGGATGAAGTGATACCAAATCTCAATATGCTTCGTCTTGAAGTGTTGCACCGGGTTGAGAGAAATCTTGATGGCACTTTCATTCTCACACCAAGGAGGCACTTTGTCACAAATGACACCGTACTCCTTTAAAGTTTGCCTCATCCATAGGAGTTGTGTACAACAACTACCGATCGCCACATATTCCGCTTCGGTGGACGAGAGAGACACACAACTTTGCTTCTTGGAAGACCAACTCAACAAAGAGCAACCCAGAAATTGGCACCCTCCGGAAGTTGACTTCCTATCCACTTTGTCTCCCGCCCAATCGGAATCCGTATATCCTTCAAGCTTGAAGTTTGCTCCTCTTGGGTACCATAAGCCAAAGTTTGGGGTATGAGCCAAATATCGAAAGATTTGTTGGAAATATGCCCTAGAGGCAATAATAAATAAGTTATTATTATATTTCTTTGTTCATGATAATAGTCTTTTATTCATGCTATAACTGTATTATCCGGAAATCGTAATACACGTGTGAATACATAGACCACAATATGTCCCTAGTGAGCCTCTAGTTGACTAGCTCGTTGTGATCAACAGATAGTCATGGTTTCCTGGCTATGGACATTGGATGTCATTGATAACGGGATCACATCATTAGGAGAATGATGTGATGGACAAGACCCAATCCTAAGCATAGCACAAATATCGTGTAGTTCGTTTGCTAGAGCTTTGCCAATGTCAAGTATCTCTTCCTTTGACCATGAGATCGTGTAACTCCTGGATACCGTAGGAGTGCTTTGGGTGTATCAAACGTCACAACGTAACTGGGTGACTATAAAGGTGCACTACAGGTATCTCCGAAAGTATCTATTGTTTTATGCGGATCGAGACTGGGATTTGTCACTCCGTGTAAACGGAGAGGTATCTCTGGGCCCACTCGGTAGGACATCATCATATGCGCAATGTGACCAAGGAGTTGATCACGGGATGATGTGTTACGGAACGAGTAAAGTGACTTGCCGGTAATGAGATTGAACAAGGTATTGGATACCGACGATCGAATCTCGGGCAAGTAACATACCGATAGACAAAGGGAATTGAATACGGGATTGATTAAGTCCTTGACATCGTGGTTCATCCGATGAGATCATTGTGGAACATGTGGGAGCCAACATGGGTATCCAGATCCCGCTGTTGGTTATTGACCAGAGAATGTCTCGGTCATGTCTGCATGGTTCCCGAACCCGTAGGGTCTACACACTTAAGGTTCGATGACGCTAGGGTTATAAAGGAAGTTTGTATGTGGTTACCGAATGTTGTTCGGAGTCCCGGATGAGATCCCGGACGTCACGAGGAGTTCCGGAATGGTCCGGAGGTAAAGATTTATATATAGGAAGTCCTGTTTCGGCCATCGGGACAAGTTTCGGGGTCATCGGTATTGTACCGGGACCACCGGAAGGGTCCCGGGGGCCCACCGGGTGGGTCCACCTGCCCTGGGGGGGCCACATGGGCTGTAGGGGGTGCGCCTTGGCCTACATGGGCCAAGGGCACCAGCCCCTAGAGGCCCATGCGCCAATATATAGGAAAAAGGGGAGAGTCCTTAAGGGGGAAGGCACCTCCGAGGTGCCTTGGGGAGGATGGACTCCTTCCCCCTCTTAGCCGCACCCCTTCCTTGGAGGAAGGGGCAAGGCTGCGCCTCCCCCTCTCCCCTGCCCCTATATATAGTGGAGGGAGGGAGGGCATCCATACCTGAGCCCTTGGCGCCTCCCTCCCTCCTGTGACACCTCCTCCTCTCCCGTAGGTGCTTGGCGAAGCCCTGCAGGATTGCCACGCTCCTCCATCACCACCACACCGTTGTGCTGCTGCTGGATGGAGTCTTCCTCAACCTCTCCCTCTCTCCTTGCTGGATCAAGGCGTGGGAGACATCGTCGAGCTGTACGTGTGTTGAACGCGGAGGTGCCGTCCGTTCGGCACTAGGATCATCGGTGATCTGAATCACGACGAGTACGACTCCATCAACCCCGTTCACTTGAACGCTTCCGCTTAGCGATCTACAAGGGTATGTAGATGCACTCTCCTTTCTACTCGTAGCTGGTTTCTCCATAGATAGATCTTGGTGACACGTAGGAAAATTTTGAATTTCTGCTACGTTCCCCAACAGTGGCATCATGAGCTAGGTCTATTGCGTAGATTCTTTGCACGAGTAGAACACAAAGTAGTTGTGGGCGTTGATGTTGTTCAATATGCTTACCGTTACTAGTCCAATCTTGTTTCGACGGTATTGTGGGATGAAGCGGCCCGGACCGACCTTACACGTACTCTTACGTGAGACAGGTTCCACCGATTGACATGCACTTGGTGCATAAGGTGGCTAGCGGGTGCCAGTCTCTCCCACTTTAGTCGGAACGGATTCGATGAAAAGGGTCCTTATGAAGGGTAAATAGCAATTGGCATATCACGTTGTGGTGTTGCGTAGGTAAGAAACGTTCTTGCTAGAAACCCATAGCAGCCACGTAAAACATGCAACAACAATTAGAGGACGTCTAACTTGTTTTTGCAGGGTATGCTATGTGATGTGATATGGCCAAAAGGATGTGATGAATGATATATGTGATGCATGAGATTGATCATGTTCTTGTAATAGGAATCACGACTTGCATGTCGATGAGTATGACAACCGGCAGGAGCCATAGGAGTTGTCTTTATTTATTGTATGACCTGCGTGTCATTGAACAACGCCATGTAAATTACTTTACTTTATTGCTAAACGCGTTAGCCATAGAAGTAGAAGTAGTCGTTGGCGTGACAACTTCATGAAGACACGATGATGGAGATCATGGTGTCATGCCGGTGACGATGATGATCATGGAGCCCCGAAGATGAAGATCAAAAGGAGCAAAATGATATTGGCCATATCATGTCACTATTTGATTGCATGTGATGTTTATCATGTTTATGCATCTTGTTTACTTAGGACGACGGTAGTAAATAAGATGATCCCCTACAAAATTTCAAGAAGTGTTCTCCCCTAACTGTGCACCGTTGCTACAGTTCGTCGCTTCTAAGCACCACGTGATGATCGGTTGTGATGGATTCTTACGTTCACATACAACGGGTGTAAGACAGTTTTACACAGGGAAAACACTTAGGGTTAACTTGACGAGCCTAGCATGTGCAGACATGGCCTCGGAACACGGAGACCGAAAGGTCGAGCATGAGTCGTATAGTAGATACGATCAACATGAAGATGTTCACCGATGATGACTAGTCCGTCTCACGTGATGATCGGACACGGCCTAGTTGACTCAGATCATGTAATCACTTAGATGACCAGAGGGATGTCTATCTGAGTGGGAGTTCATAAGATGAACTTAATTATCCTGAACATAGTCAAAAGACCTTTTGCAAATTATGTCGTAGCTCGCGCTTTAGTTCTACTGTTTTAGATATGTTCCTAGAGAAAATATAGTTGAAAGTTGATAGTAGCGATTATGCGAACAGTAGAAAGCTTATGTCCTTAATGCACTGCTCAGTGTGCTGAACCCCAAACGTCGTTTGTGGATGTTTCGAACATCGAACATACACGTTTTGATAACTATGTGATAGTTCAATTAAATGGTTTAAGTAGAGGCACCAAAGACGTTTTCGAAACATCGCGGAACATATGAGATGTTTCGAGGGCTGAAATTGGGATTTCAGGCTCGTGCTCACATCAAGAGGTATAAGACCTCCGACGATTCTCTTAGCCTGCAAACTAAGGGAGAAAATCTCAATCGTTGAGTTTGTGCTCAGATTGTCTGAGTGCAACAATCACTTGAATTGAGTGGGAGTTGATCTTCCAAATGAGATAGTGATGTTTCTCCAAAGTCGTTGCCACCGAGCTGCTAGAGCTTCGTGATGAACTATAACATATCAGGGATAAATAAGATGATCCTTGAGGTATTCACGATGTTTGACACCGCGAAAGTAGAAATCAAGAAGGAGCATCAATTGTTGATGGTTGGTGAAACCACTAGTTTCAAGAAGGGCAAGGGCAAGAAGGGATACTTCATGAAACGGCAAATCAGCTGCTGCTCCAGTGAAGATACCCAAGGTTGAACCCAAACCCGAGACTAAGTGCTTCTGTAATAAGGGGAACAGTCACTAGAGCAGAATTACCCTAGATACTTGGTAGATGAGAAGGCTGGCAAGGTCGATAGAAGTATATTGGATATACATTATGTTAATGTGTACTTTACTAGTACTCCTAGTAGCACCAGGGTATAAGATATCGGTTCGGTTGCTAAGTGTTAGTAACTCGAAATAAAAGCTACGGCATAAACGGAGACTAGCTAAAGGTGAGCTGACGATATGTGTTGGAAGTGTTTCCAATGTTGATATGATCAAGCATCGCACGCTCCCTCTACCATCGAGATTTGGTGTTTGTGTTGAGCATAGACATGATTGGATTATGTCTATCGCAATACGGTTATTCATTTAAAGAGAATAATGGTTACTCTATTTATTTGAATAATACCTTCAATGGTCTTGCACCTAAAATGAATGGTTCATTGAAATCTCGATCGTAGTGATACACATGTTCATGCCAAAAGATAGTAATGATAGTACCACCTATTTGTGGCACTGCCACGTAAGTCATATCGGTATAAAATGCATGAAGAAGCTCGATGTTGATGGATCTTTGGACTCACTCATTTTTGAAAAGTTTGAGACATGCGAACCATGTCTATTGGTATATATGCATGAAGAAACTCCATGCAAATGGACCGTTCGGACTCACTTGATTTTGAATCACTTGAGATATGCAAATCATACCACATAGGCAAGATGACTGAAAAGCCTCGTTTTCAGTAAGATGGAACAAGATAGCAACTTGTAGGAAGTAACACATTTTGATGTGTGCAGTCCAATGAGTGCTAAGGCATGCAGTGAATATCGTTATGTTCTTACTTCACAGATGATTCGAGTAGATGTTGAGAATATTTACTTGATGAAACATAAGTCTGAATTATTGAATGGTTCAAGTAATTTCAGAGTGAAGTAGAAGATCATTGTGACAAGAGGATAAAATGTCTATGATATGATCATAGAGATGAATATCTGAGTTACGAGTTTTGGCACACAATTAAGACATTGTGGAAATTGTTTCGCAATTAACACCGCCTGGAACACCATAGTGTGATGGTGTGTCCGAACATCATAGTTGCACCCTATTGGATATGGTGCGTACCATGATGTCTCTTATCGAATTACCACTATCGTTCATGGGTTAGGCATTAGAGACAACCACATTCACTTTAAATAGGGCACCACGTAATTCCGATGAGATGACACCATATGAATTATGGTTTAGAGAAACCTAAGTTGTCGTTTCTTAAAGGTTTGGGGCTGCGACGCTTATATGAAAAAGTTTCAGGTTGATAAGCTCGAACCCAAAGCGGATAAAATGCATCTTCATAGGACACCCAAAATAGTTGGGTATACCTCCTAATTCAGATCCGAAAGCAATATGGATTGTTTCTAGAATCGGGTCCTTTCTCGAGGAAAAGTTTCTCTCGAAAGAATTGAGTGGGAGGATGGTGGAGACTTGATGAGGTTATTGAACCGTCTCTTCAACTGGTGTGTGACAGGGCACAGGGAGTTGTTCCTGTGGCACCTACACCAATTGAAGTGGAAGCTTATGATATTGATCATGAAACTTCGGATCAAGTCACTCCCAAACCTCGTAGGATGACAAGGATGCGTACTACTTCAAAGTGGTACGTAATCCTGTCTTGAAGGTCATGTTGCTAGACAACAATGAACCTACGAGCTATGGAGAAGCGATGGTGGGCCCGGATTCCGATAAATGGCTTGAGGCCATAAAATCCGAGAGAGGATCCATGTATGAAAACAAAGTGTAGACTTTGGCAGAACGGCTCGATGGTCGTAGGGCTAATGAGTACAGATGGATTTCAAAAGGAAGACGGACAATGATGGTAAATGTCACCATTAAGAAAGCTCGACTTGTCGTTAAGATGTTTTCCGACAAGTTCAAGGAGTTGACTACGATGAGATTTTCTCACTCGTAGCGATGCTAAGAGTCTGTTGGAATTATATTAGCGATTACTGCATTATTTATGAAATCTTGCAGATAGGATGTCAAAACATTGTTTCCTCGACGATTTTAATGAGGAAAGGTTGTATGTGATACAACCGGAAGGTTTTGTCAATCCCGAAAGACGCTAATAAGTATGCAAAGCTCCAGCAATCCTTCTAAGGACTGGAGTGAGCATCTCGGAGTTGGAATGTATGCTTTGATGACGATCAAAGATTTTGGGTTTGTACAAAGTTTATGAGAAACTTGTATTTCCAAAGAAGTGAGTGGGAGCACTATAGAATTTCTGATGAGTATATGTTGTTGACATATTGTTGATCAGAAATGACGTAGAATTTCTGGAAAGCATATAGGGTTATTTTGAAAGTGTTTTTCAATGGAAAGCCTGGATTAAGCTACTTGAACATTGAGCATCAAGATCTATAAGGATAGATCAAAACGCTTAATGGTACTTTCAAATGAGCACATACCTTGACATGATCTTGAAGGTATTCAAGATGGATCAGTCAAAGAAGAAGTTCTTGCCTGAATTGTAAGGTACGAAGTTAAGACTTAAAGCTCGACCACGGCAGAATAGAGAGAAAGGACGAAGGTCGTCCCCTATGCTTAAGACGTAGGCTCTTCAGTATGCTATGCTGTGTACCGCACCTGAAGTGTGCCTTGCCATGAGTCAGTCAAGGGGTACAAGAGTGATCCAAGAATGGCTCACAGGACAGCGGTCAAAGTTATCCTTAGTAACTAGTGGACTAAGGAATTTTTCTCGATTATGGAGGTGGTAAAAGAGTTCGTCGTAAAGGGTTATGTCGATGCAAGCTTGACACCTATCCGGATAGCTCTGAGTAGAGAGACCGGATACATATAATGGAGCAATAATTTAGAATAGCTCCAAGTAGAACAGTTACTTGGAATAGGTCCAAATAGATCGTGGTAGCTGCATCTAGGAGATGACATAGAGATTTGTAAAGCACACACAGATCTGAAAGGTTCAGACCCGTTGACTAAAACCTCTCTCACAAGCAACATGATCAAACATAAAACTCATTGAGTGTTAATCACATAGTGATGTGAACTAGACTACTGACTCTAGTAAACTCTTGGGTATTAGTCACATGGTGATGTGACCTGTGAGTGTTAATCACATGGCGATGTGAACTAGATTATTGACTCTAGTGCAAGTGGGAGACTGTTGGAAATATGCCCTAGAGGCAATAATAAATAAGTTATTATTATATTTATTTGTTCATGATAATAGTCTTTTATTCATGCTATAACTGTATTATCCGGAAATCGTAATACACGTGTGAATACATAGACCACAATATGTCCCTAGTGAGCCTCTAGTTGACTAGCTCGTTGTGATCAACAGATAGTCATGGTTTCCTGGCTATGGACATTGGATGTCGTTGATAACGGGATCACATCATTAGGAGAATGATGTGATGGACAAGACCCAATCCTAAGCATAGCACAAAGATCATGTAGTTCGTTTGCTAGAGCTTTGCCAATGTCAAGTATCTCTTCCTTTGACCATGAGATCGTGTAACTCCTGGATACCGTAGGAGTGCTTTGGGTGTATCAAACGTCACAACGTAACTGGGTGACTATAAAGGTGCACTACAGGTATCTCCGAAAGTATCTATTGTTTTATGCGGATCGAGACTGGGATTTGTCACTCCGTGTAAACGGAGAGGTATCTCTGGGCCCACTCGGTAGGACATCATCATATGCGCAATGTGACCAAGGAGTTGATCACGGGATGATGTGTTACGGAACGAGTAAAGTGACTTGCCGGTAACGAGATTGAACAAGGTATTGGATACCGACGATCGAATCTCGGGCAAGTAACATACCGATAGACAAAGGGAATTGAATACGGGATTGATTAAGTCCTTGACATCGTGGTTCATCCGATGAGATCATCGTGGAACATGTGGGAGCCAACATGGGTATCCAGATCCCGCTGTTGGTTATTGACCAGAGAACGTCTCGGTCATGTCTGCATGGTTCCCGAACCCATAGGGTCTACACACTTAAGGTTCGATGACGCTAGGGTTATAAAGGAAGTTTGTATGTGGTTACCGAATGTTGTTCGGAGTCCCGAATGAGATCCCGGACGTCACGAGGAGTTCCGGAATGGTCTGGAGGTAAAGATTTATATATAGGAAGTCCTGTTTCGGCCATCGGGACAAGTTTCGGGGTCATCGGTATTGTACCGGGACCACCGGAAGGGTCCCGGGGGCCCACCGGGTGGGGCCACCTGCCCCGGGGGGCCACATGGGCTGTAGGGGGTGCGCCTTGGCCTACATGGGCCAAGGGCACCAGCCCCTAGAGGCCCATGCGCCAAGATATAGGAAAAATGGGAGAGTCCTTAAGGGGGAAGGCACCTCCGAGGTGCCTTGGGGAGGATGGACTCCTTCCCCCTCTTAGCCGCACCCCTTCCTTGGAGGAAGGGGCAAGGCTGCGCCTCCCCCCTCTCCCCTGCCCCTATATATAGTGGAGGGGAGGGAGGGCATCCATACCTGAGCCCTTGGCGCCTCCCTCCCTCCCGTGACACCTCCTCCTCTCCCGTAGGTGCTTGGCGAAGCCCTGCAGGATTGCCACGCTCCTCCATCACCACCACGCCGTTGTGCTGCTGCTGGATGGAGTCTTCCTCAACCTCTCCCTCTCTCCTTGCTGGATCAAGGCGTGGGAGACATCGTCGAGCTGTACGTGTGTTGAACGCGGAGGTGCCGTCCGTTCGGCACTAGGATCATCCGTGATCTGAATCACGACGAGTACGACTCCATCAACCCCGTTCACTTGAACGCTTCCGCTTAGCGATCTACAAGGGTATGTAGATGCACTCTCCTTTATACTCGTAGCTGGTTTCTCCATAGATAGATCTTGGTGACACGTAGGAAAATTTTGAATTTCTGCTACGTTCCCCAACAAGATTCGCTTGACCGCCACATAGTGGCTTTCCTTCGGTGCGGCTTGAAACCATGCACATATTCCCACACTCAACATGATATCCGGTCTATATGCACAAAGGTAAAGCAAGGAGCCAATCATGGAGCGATATACCTTTTGATCCACCGCTTTACCATTGGGATCAATGTCAAGTTGGCACCTGGTAGGCATTGGAGTAGAAGCCGGCTTGACATCACTTAGCTTGAATCTTTTTAGCATGTCTTGAGTGTATTTGGCTTGGTTGATGAAGGTACATTCTCTTCTTTGCTTGATATCGAAACCAAGGAAGAACTTCAACTCTCCCATCGAAGACATCTTGAACTTAGAGGTCATGAGAGCGTCAAATTCCTCATTGAAAGCTTTGTTAGGGGAACCAAAGATAATATCATCAACATATAGTTGGCATACAAACAACTCCCCTTTGAACTTCTTAGTAAAAAGAGTGGGATCGATTTGCCCAACCTCAAATCCTCGATCTTGTAACAACTCGGTAAGGTGGTCATACCACGCACGTGGGGCTTTCTTAAGGCCATAGAGTGCCTTATCGAGTTGATACACATGATCCGGAAGTAGGGATCCTCGAGCCCGGGGGTTGCTTGACATAAACCAACTCATTAATAGGACCATTAAGAAAAGCACTCTTCACATCCATTTGTTGTAACTTAAAGTTGTGATGGGAAGCATAAGCAATCAACAACGAATGGATTCAAGGCGAGCAACGGGAGCAAAGGTTTCACTGTAGTCGATACCCTCGACTTGGGAGTAGCCTTGTGCTACCAATCTTGTCTTGTCGCGAATGATGTTCCCATGAGCATCTTGCTTGTTCTTGAATATCCACTTGGTTCCAATGACGTTGTGGTTCCCGATGGCCTTGGCACCAATCTCCACACCTTGTTGTACTCGAAGTTGTTGAGTTCTTCATGCATGGCATTGAGCCAATCCGAATCTTCGAGCTCCTCATAGACCTTTTGGGGTTCAACACAAGAGACAAACGCCTGATGTTCATAATAGTTTGCTAATTGTCTACGAGTGCTTACCCCCTTTCTTAGGCTTCCAACCACATTTTCCATGAGATGACCTTTGGTGGTGAGCTTGCAAGCAATCTTTGCGGCACGACGCTCTAACTCCTCCTAGGATGTGGAAGGAGGAGGGGTAACTTGATCATCTTGAGCGTCGTCTTGAGCTTGTTCTTGGTCTTGAACTTGCTCGAGGGGGAGAACTTGACCTTGGGCATCATTTGGTGGTTCACCACCATCTTGAGGTTGATCTTGCCCTTGGTCTTGTTCGAGAGGTTGAGGGCCTTCACTTTGTTCTTCGGAAGCGTGTGGGTCTTGGGGAGGTGATGGCTCCACTTGAGTGGAGCATTGTCCTCGGCCACAAGGGGTTCCTCAATGGGTAGGATATGACCAATACCCATTCTTCTTATGGCTTGGGGAGGAATTTCATCACCTACATCACAAGTACCACTTTGCTCCACTTGGGAGCCGTTATTCTTGTCAAACTCTATGTTACACGTCTCCTCAATGAGTCCGGTGGACTTGTTGAGGACACGGTAAGCATGAGAGTTTGTAGCATAACCAACAAATATGCCCTCATAAGCTCTAGCCTCAAATTTAGACAAACGAACACCTTTCTTGAGAATGAAACACTTACACCCGAACACCCAGAAGTACTTGAGGTTGGGCTTGTTACCTGTAAGTATCTCGTATGGAGTCTTGTTCAAGCCTTTGCAAAGATAGAGCCGATTGGATGCATGACATGCTGTGTTGATGGCTTCGGCCCAAAAGTTGTATGGAGACTTGAACTCTGCCATCATGGTCCTTGCCGCATCCATCAACGTCCGGTTCTTCCTCTCTGTGACACCATTTTGTTGAGGGGTATATGGTGCAGCATATTGATGCTTCATCCCCTCATCACTAAGAAACTGATCCAAGATGTAGTTCTTGAACTCGGTGCCGTTGTCACTTCTTATTGTCAAGATCTTTGCATCATGTTGACGTTGAGCTTCATTTGCAAAGTCTATGACGGTTTGTTGAGTCTCACTTTTTCTCTTGAAGAAGTATACCCACGTGTATCTTGAATAATCATCCACAATCACCAAGCAATACTTTCTACCTCCAAGACTATCAAAGGATGTAGGCCCAAAGAGATCCATGTGAAGGAGCTCCAAGGGTCTCTTCGAGTAGATGATAGTCGTGGGAGGGTGAGCCTTCTCATGAAGCTTTCCTTCGATACAAGCACTGCAAGCACGATCTTTGGCAAAACTAACATTTGTTAGTCCACGGACATGGTCCCCCTTTAGAAGACTTTGCAAAGATCTCATATTGACGTGGGCTAAACGGCGATGCCAAAGCCATCCCACATCAACTTTAGCCATTAGGCATGTCGCGGTCTTAGTGGTTCGCTCTGAAAAGTTAATCAGATAAAGACCGTTCTCGACATGCCCAACAAAGGCTACTTTAAGAGTCTTGCTCCACAAGAGGGCCATGGTATCAATATCAAAGAAAGTGGCAAAGCTCATGAGTGCAAGTTGATGAACGGAAAGTAGATTGAATGCAAGGGACTCAACAAGCATGACTTTCTCGATCGTTAGATCATGAGAAATGACAACCTTGCCAAGACCCAATACCTTAGAAGACAAGGCATCACCCCACTCGACGTTGGTGGGCATAGAAGGAATCTTGTGCACGTCCACCACCAAGTCCATGCTTCCGGTCATATGATTTGTTGCTCCATATCGAGCAACCATGATCCCCCACCAGAAGAAAACACCTACAAGAGATCAGTGCTTTGTTTTAGGTACCCATTTTGTAATGGGTTCTTTGATGTTAGTAACAAGGGTCTTAGGAACCCAAATAGACCATTCAATGTACTCATAAGGAGAACCAACAAATTTAGCATAAACATGCCCATCACTAGCACGGCACGACACATAAGAAAGGTTAAAGTCGTCGGCTTTGTTGGAAGGGGTGGAATTGCCCTTTTTGACATCACCACCCTTCACCTTGTTCTTCTTCTCCTTAGGAGCACCCTCTCCCTCCTTCACAAAAGTTTGCTTGAGAGGAGGAGGTCGTTTGGCCTTGTCGTTCTTCTTCTTGTTCTTGGACTTGGGTGTGAACCCAACTCCTTCCTTGGCCACAACTTCCTTTTGATTGCTCAAAAGGTCATTGAGGTTCTTCTCACCTTGTATGCACGTAACAAGGCCTTCCTCAAGTTGCTCCTTCAACTTGGCATTTTCTTCCACAAGATGCACATGCTCACAACATGGGTTAGCGGCATTTGCATTATCAATTAATACCATATGTGGAAAGGTGGCTTTTTCTTTAGTTAGCTTCACTTGGAGTTGATCATGAGACTCCTTGAGGCTAGCATGAGCAGTCTTCAAGACCTTGTGGGCCTTGTCGAGTATATCAAACTCCTCTGTGAGTCTAGCATGGTCAATGCCAAGTTTAGCCTTCTCGGAAGTTAGCACACGAGATACAACAAGAGCATGATCAAGATCTTTCTTTAACTTAGCATGGTCATCGTTGTGTGACTCCTCAAGAGCCAAATGATGCACACGCTCTTCCTCAAGAGCATTAGAGAGATCCGATATCTCATCGGCATAGTCACGACTATGACCTTCCATCTTAGAGATGGTTTCTTCATGAGCCTCAATCATGCCATTGGCTTCACCAAGTTGTTCCAAGAGAGCAACGAAGTGCTTCTTGGATTTGCCTTTGAGTTTACTCATAAAAGACTCAAATTCATTTACTTCCTCATTAGACCCCTCACTTTCATCAATGCCATCCGTCAGGGAAGGATTAGAAATAATGGTGGTTTTGATGTTGGGGGTTACCTTGTTGGTGGCTTTAGCCATGAGACACTTGGCGGTGATGTTCTCATTGGGTGAGTCGAAGAGGGACACCTGTGGAGTTGTGGCAATGGCAATGGAGGCCATGGCCATGGCTTCACTATCTTCATCATCATCGTCATCCTCATGGTATTCTTCTTGAACCACCAACCCTCGAGTAGGAGTCTTTTTGGTGAAGTTGTTCTTGTTGGGGAAGGACTTGGCTTTGTCCTTTCGAATGAGCTTGCCACCATTGTCTTCCCACTTCTCGTTAGGGCAATCCACAACAAAATGGCTCACATTGCCACAATTGTAACATGTTCTCACACGTTGCTTGCCCTTGAACCCACTTGAGTTGTTCTTGTTGAAGTTGGGCCTTGTGTTCTTCTTGCTCCAAAATTGCCTTGAAGCAAGAGCCATGTGCTCATGATAATCATATTTTGTATCTTCGGGGTTGCTCTCCTGATCTTCCTCTTCTTCCTCTTCTTCCACAATAACCTTGGCCTTCAAGGCAGGTTGGTCTTCTTTGCCCTTTGGGAGCGCAACACCGCATTGTCGGCGGTCTTGTCCAAGATCCTCATTGCCACAAACTCATCCAACACTTCGTTTGAGGTCAAGGAGTGGAAGTCTGGTCTTTGACGAATGATGGAGGACAAGGCCTTCTGGTAAGGCATCATTGCTTTAAGGAACTTGCGCTTGATCCAATTGTCATCCGTGTCCTTGCTCCCATGAACTCGGAGTGAGACCGCAAGCTTGGTTACCCTCCGAAAGAGCTCACGAGGTTCTTCATCTTCTTTCATTGCAAACTCATCGGCTTCATCTTGCACCACTTCATAGTTGGAGCATTGAATGCTTGCACTTCCCTTATAGAGGGAAACAACACAATGCCGTGCGTCTTTGGCCATGGCGAAGGGTCGAAGATGAGGGAGATCTTCGGGTAAAACTGCATCTTGAATGATGAAGAGAGCATTCTCATTGAATTGATGGTCCACGGCTTCTCTAGGGGTGAAGTTGCTTCGGTCATGTGGACGGAAACCTTCTTCAATGATTCTCCAAAGGTTAGTATTCACATGATTTAAATGACGCTTGAAGCGATATACCCAAGAATCAAAGTCCTCATTTTTTACAATCTTAGGACGAGGATCGGCATGATTTAAATGAGTAGAAGGAATCGGTCCTCCATAAACTGGAGGAGCCACATGGGCAAAGATGTCGGTGCCATTTCTACCACTAGTAGAAGGATCCTTTTCACTAGTAGCTTCCCCCTTGTCGGAGTTAGCATCCGTCACCTTGTCAGTGGGATCACCCACTTTCAATGGCGAGGTAGATAGTTTAAGTCCTTCTAAGAATTTATTAAACATGCTTTCAACCTCGGTAGTCATGGAGGTTTTCAATGTGTCCAAAGCCACATTGAATTCCTCACGAGACACCGTGGTTCCCCCTTCACCCATAGACGAGATCGGATTCACACCGAAGTGCTCCTCCCTACCGTCTATGGTGTCAACCATACTCTTTGGATGACAAAGTCCTTAATAAAGAGACGAGGCTCTGATACCAATTGTTAGGATTGATATAGTTGACTATAGGGGGGTCAATAGGCAACTAAATTTTTTTAGCTTTTCTTTACCAAATTAAACTTTGCATCAAAGTAGGTTGTCTAGATATGCAACTAGGTGAACAACCTATATGGTGCAACAACAACAAGCACACACGCAAGCAATGAATATAACACAAGTAAGCTTGCAAAAGTAAAGGCACGAGGTAACCAAGAGTGGAGCCGGTGAAGACGAGGATGTGTTACCGAAGTTCCTTCCTTTTGAGGGGAAGTACGTCTCCGTTAGAGCGGTGTGGAGGCACAATGCTCCCCAAGAAGCCACTAGGGCCACCGTATTCTCCTCACGCCCTCACACAATGCGAGATGTCATGATTTCACTATTGGTTCCCTTGAAGGCGGCGACCGAACCTTTACAAACAAGGTTGGGGCAATCTCCACAACTTAATTGGAGGCTCCCAACGACACCACGAAGCTTCACCACAATGGACTATGGCTCTGAGGTGACCTCAACCGTCTAGGGTGCTCAAACACCCAAGAGTAACAAGATCCACTAGGGATTAGTGGGGGGAATCAAATTTCTCTTGGTGGAAGTGTAGATCGGGGCCTTCTCAACCAATCCCAAGCAAATCAACAAGTTTGATTGGCTAGGGAGAGAGATCGGGCGAAAAAGGAGCTTGGAGCAACAATGAAGCTTAGGGATGGAAGAGGTGGTCAACTAGAGGAAGAAGACATCCCTTATATAGTGGAGCGACAAATCCAACCGTTATCCACTTACTCAGCCTGTGACCTGCGGTACTACCGCTCCAAACAAGCGGTACTACCACAGGGGCTCACGGTACCGCGATGGACCGTAGTACTACCGCTGTAACGGCAGGGGCTAGTCCAGGCCAGAGCCGCCAAGGCTGAGAGCGGTACTACCGCAAGGCCAGATGGACTAGGCTGGGGAGGGCACGGTTGAATAAAAATACATCCATGCTTACTTCTGCTGAAAATTGAATAGTGCAAAAATCCGACACGGTACTACCACGCCAGGCGTGCGGTACTACCGTGCAGGGAGCGGATGTAAATAATTACATCTGCCCCTACTTCCGCTCGTGTTACTGAGCCAAACCAGGACTCACGGTGCTATCGCGCGCATGGGGCGGTACTACCGCGTAGGGCGCGGATGTAAAAAATTACATCCGCCCCTACAGCTGCAAGAGAGGCTGAGCCTGGCCTGAGGCCACGGTACTACAGCTCCATAGAATCAGTACTACCGTGTGCTCCTACTGTACTACTGCAAGGGCTTGCGGTACTACCGCAGGGGCCTGCGGTACTACTGCTCCTAGGAGCAGTACTACCACATGCCTCAGAAGCAACACTAGGAATCCTTCTTTTTGCACAACAATGAAGATAAAGGAGGATGCTCCAACGCGCAAAGGGAAAGGCGGTGCAAAGGGAGAAAACATGTACGTGATGATTCCACCCAAACCTTTCCACCGCGGACCCCCTCTTAATAGTACGGCTATCCTATGACTCAAATCCACCAAAAGAGACGTAGAACACCACCGTATTCAATAGTCTTCGAGGGGTACCAAACCGTCTTGTGCCTAGCGACGAAGCGACTGAAATACTCAAGGCACACGATTAGTCCGCAAAAGCATTGTCATCAATCACCAAAACACCTTAGGGATAAAATGCCCTTACAATATTCCACCTCGATAATACCGTAGCGGTGCTTAGGCGAAGCCCTGCGTCGGTAGAGCATCATCATCGTCACCATGCCATCATGCTAACGGAACTCTCCCTCGAAGCTCGGCTGGATCGGAGTTCGAGGGACGTCATCGAGCTGAACGTGTGCTGAACTCGGCGGTGTCGTACGTTCGGTACTTGGATCGGTCGGATTGTGAAGACGTACGACTACATCAATCGCGTTGTGCTAATGCTTCCGCTTTCGGTCTAAGAGGGTACGTGGGCACACTCTCCCCTCTCGTTGCTATGCATCACCATGATCCTGTGTGTGCGTAGAATTTTTTTGAAATTACTACGTTCCCCTATAGTGGCATCCGAGCCAGGTTTTATGCGTAGATGTTATATGCACGAGTAGAACACAAGTGAGTTGTGGGCGATACAAGTCATACTGCTTACCAGCATGTCATACTTTGGTTTGGCGGTATTGTTGGATGAAGCGGCCCAGACCGACATTACGCGTACGCTTATGCGAGACTGGTTCTACCGACGTGCTTTGCACATAAGTGGCTGGCGGGTGTCAGTTTCTCCAACTTTAGTTGAACCGAGTGTGGCTACGCCTGGTCCTTGAGAAGGTTAAAACAGCACTAACTTGATGAACTATCATTGTGGTTTTGATGCGTAGGTAAGAACGGTTCTTGCTAAGCCCGTAGCAGCCACGTAAAACTTGCAACAACAAAGTAGAGGACGTCTAACTTGTTTTTGCAGGGCATGTTGTGATGTGATATGGTCAAGACATGATGCTATATTTTATTGTATGAGATGATCATGTTTTGTAACCGAGTTATCGGCAACTGGCAGGAGCCATATGGTTGTCGCTTTATTGTATGCAATGCAATCGCCCTGTAATTGCTTTACTTTATCACTAAGCGGTAGCAATAGTCGTAGAAGCAATAGGTGGCGAAACGACAACGATGCTACGATGAAGATCAAGGTGGCACGCCGGTGACAATGGTGATCATGACGGTGCTTTGGAGATGGAGATCACAAGCACAAGATGATGATGGCCATATCATATCACTTATATTGATTGCATGTGATGTTTATCCTTTATGCATCTTATTTTGCTTTGATTGACGGTAGCATCATAAGATGATCTCTCACTAAATTTCAAGGTATAAGTGTTCTCCCTGAGTATGCACCGTTGCGAAAGTTCTTCGTGCTGAGACACCACGTGATGATCGGGTGTGTTAGGCTGTACATTCAAATACAATGGGTGCAAAATAGTTGCACACGCGGAATACTCAGGTTAAACTTGACGAGCCTAGCATATGCAGATATGGCCTCGGAACACTGAGACCGAAAGGTCGAGCGTGAATCATATAGTAGATATGATCAACATAGTGATGTTCACCATTGAAAACTACTACATCTCACGTGATGATCGGACATGGTTTAGTTGATTTGGATCACGTGATCGCTTAGATGATTAGAGGGATGTCTATCTAAGTGGGAGTTCTTAAGTAATATGATTAATTGAACTTAAATTTATCATGAAGTTAGTACCTGATAGTATTTTGCTTGTCTATGTTTGTTGTAGGTAGATGGCTCGTGTTGTTGTTCCGTTGAATTTTAATGCGTTCCTTGAGAAAGCTAAGTTGAAAGATGATGGTAGCAATTACACGGATTGGGTTCGTAACTTGAGGATTATCCTCATTGCTGCACAGAAGAATTACGTCCTGGAAGCACCGCTGGGTGCCAGGCCTGCTGCAGATGCAACTAACGATGTTAAGAACATCTGGCAGAGCAAAGCTGATGACAACTCTATAGTTCAGTGTGCCATGCTTTACGACTTAGAACCGGGACTTCAACGACGTTTTGAATGTCATGGAGCATATGAGATGTTCCAGGAGTTGAAGTTAATATTTCAAGCAAATGCCGGATTGAGAGATATGAAGTCTCCAATAAGTTCTATAGCTGCAAGATGGAAGAGAATAGTTCTATCAGTGAACATATACTCAAAATGTCTAGGTATAATAATCACTTGATTCAACTGGGAGTTAATCTTCCTGATGATAGTGTCATTGACAGAATTCTTCAATCACTGCCACCAAGCTACAAGAGCTTCGTGATGAACTATAATATGCAAGGGATGAACAAGACTATTCCCGAGCTCTTCGCAATGCTGAAAGCTGCAGAGGTAGAAATCAAGAAGGAGCATCAAGTGTTGATGGTCAATAAGACCACCAGTTTCAAGAAAAAGGGTAAAGGGAAGAAGAAGGGGAACTTCAAAAAGAACAGCAAACAAGTTGCTGCTCAAGAGAAGAAACCTAAGTCTGGACCTAAGCCTGAGACTGAGTGCTTCTACTGCAAGCAGACTGGTCACTGGAAGCGGAACTGCCCCAAGTATTTGGCGGATAAGAAGGATGGCAAGGTGAACAAAGGTATATGTAATATACATGTTATTGATGTGTACCTTACTAATGCTCGCAGTAGTACCTAGGTATTTGATACTAGTTTTGTTGCTAATATTTGCAACTCGAAACAGGGACTATGGATTAAGCGAAGATTGGCTAAGGACAAGGTGACGATGCGCGTGGGAAATGGTTCCAAAGTCGATGTGATCGCGGTCGGCACGCTACCTCTACATCTACCTTCAGGATTAGTTTTAGACCTAAATAATTGTTATTTGGTGCCAGCGTTAAGCATGAAAATTATATCTGGATCTTGTTTGATGTGAGACGGTTATTCATTTAAATCAGAGAATAATGGTTGTTCTATTTATATGAGTAATATCTTTTATGGTCATGCACCCTTGAAGAGTGGTCTATTTTTATTGAATCTCGATAGTAGTGATACACATATTCATAATGTTGAAGCCAAAAGATGCAGAGTTGATAATGATAGTGCAACTTATTTGTGCCACTGCCGTTTGGGTCATATAGGTGTAAAGCGCATGAAGAAACTTCATACTGATGGACTTCTGGAATCACTTGATTATGAATCACTTGGTACTTGCGAACCATGCCTCATGGGCAAGATGACTAAAACGTCGTTCTCCGGAACTATGGAGCGAGCAACATATTTGTTGGAAATCATACATACTGATGTATGTGGTCCAATGAACATTGAGGCTCACGGTGGGTATCGTTATTTTCTCACCTTCACAGATTATTTAAGAAGATATGGGTATATCTGCTTAATGAAACATAAATCTGAAACATTTGAAAAGTTCAAAGAATTTCAGAGTGAAGTGGAAAATCATCATAACAAGAAAATAAAATTCCTACGATCTGATCATGGAGGAGAATATTTGAGTTACGAGTTTGGTTTACATTTGAAACAATGCGAAATAGTTTCGCAACTCACGCCACCTGGAACACCACAACGTAATGGTGTGTCCGAACGTTGTAATCGTACTTTACTAGATATGGTGCGATCTATGATGTCTCTTATTGATTTACCGCTAACGTTTTGGGGTTATGCTTTAGATAAGGCCGCATTCACGTTAAATAGAGCACCATCAAAATCCATTGAGACGACACCTTATGAACTGTGGTTTGGCAAGAAACCAAAGTTGTCGTTTCTTAAAGTTTGGGGCTGCGATGCTTATGTGGAGAAACTTCCACACGATAAGCTCGAACCCAAATCGGAGAAATGTGTCTCATAGGATACCCAAAAGAGACTATTGGGTACACCTTCTATCACAGATCTGAAGGCAAGCCTTTTGTTGCTAAATTTGGATCCTTTCTAGAGAAGGAGTTTCTCTCGAAAAAAGTGAGTGGGAGGAAAGTAGAACTTGATGAGGTAACTGTACCTGCTCCCTTATTGGAAAATAGTTCATCACAGAAACCGGTTCCTGTGACAACTACACCAATCAGTGAGGAAGCTAATGATATTGATCATGAAACTTCAGATCAAGTTACTACCAAACCTCGTAGGTCAACCAGAGTAAGATCCGCACCAGAGTGGTACGGTAATCCTATTCTGGAAGTCATGTTACTTGACCATGGCGAACCTACGAACTATGAGGAAGAGATGATGATCCCAGATTCCGTAAAATGGCTTGAGGCCATGAAATCTGAGATGGGGTCCATGTATGAGAACAAAGTATGGACTTTGGTTGACTTTCCCGATGATCGGCAAGCCATCGAGAATAAATGGATCTTCAAGAAGAAGACTGACGCTGATGGTAATGTTACTGTCTACAAAGCTCGACTTGTTGCAAAAGGTTTTCGACAAGTTCAAGGAGTTGACTACGATGAGACTTTTTCACACGTAGCGATGCTTAAGTCTGTCCGAATCATGTTAGCAATTGCCGCATTTAATGATTATGAAATATGGCAAATGAATGTCAAAACTGCATTCCTGAATGGATTTCTGGAAGAAGAGTTGTATATGATGCAACCAGAAGGTTTTGTCAATCCAAAAGGTGCTAACAAAGTGTGCAAACTCCAGCCATCCTTTTATGGACCGGTGCAAGCCTCTCGGAGTTGGAATAAACGCTTTGATAGTGTGATCAAAGCATATGGTTTTATACAGACTTTTGGAGAAGCCTGTATTTACAAGAAAGTGAGTGGGAGCTCTGTAGTATTTCTGATATTATATGTAGACGACATATTGTTGATTGGAAATGATATAGAATTTCTGGATAGCATAAAAGGATACTTGAATAAAAGTTTTTCAATGAAATACCTCGGTGAAGCTGCTTACATAGTAGGCATCAAGATCTATAGAGATAGATCAAGACGCTTAATTGGACTTTCCCAAAGCACATACCTTGATAAAGTTTTGAAAAAGTTCAAAATGGATCAAGCAAAGAAAGGGTTCTTGCCTGTATTACAAGGTGTGAAGTTGAGTTAGACTCAATGCCCGACCACAATAGAAGATAGAGAGAAAATGAAAGATGTTCCCTATGCTTCAGCCATAGGCTTTATCATGTATGCAATGCTGTGTTCCAGACCTGATGTATGCTTAGCAATAAGTTTAGTAGGGAGGTACCAAAGTAATCCAGGAGTGGATCACTGGACAGCGGTCAAGAATATCCTGAAATACCTGAAAAGGACTAAGGATATGTTTCTCGTTTATGGAGGTGACAAAGAGCTAGTCGTAAATGGTTACGTCGATGCAAGCTTTGACACTGATCCGGATGATGCAAGCTTTGACGGTGGAGATGTCAGTTGGTGCAGTTCTAAACAAAGCATCGTGGCGGGATCTACATGCGAAGCGGAGTACATAGCTGCTTCGGAAGCAGCAAATGAAGGAGTCTAGATGAAGGAGTTCATATCCGATCTAGGTGTCATACCTAGTGCATTGGGACCAATGAAAATCTTCTGTGACAATACTGGTGCAATTGCCTTGGCAAAGGAATCCAGATTTCACAAGAGGACCAAGCACATCAAGAGACGCTTCAATTCCATCCGGGACCAAGTCCAGGTGGGAGACATAGAGATCTGCAAGATACATACAGATCCGAATGTTGCAGACCCATTGACTAAGCCTCTTCCACGAGCAAAACATGATCAACACCAAGGCTCCATGGGTGTTAGAATCATTAATGTGTAATCTAGATTATTGACTCTAGTGCAAGTGGGAGACTGAAGGAAATATGCCCTAGAGGCAATAATAAAGTTATTATTTATTTCCTTATATCATGATAAATGTTTATTATTCATGCTAGAATTGTATTAACCGGAAACATAATACATGTGTGAATACATAGACAAACATAGTGTCACTAGTATGCCTCTACTTGACTAGCTCGTTGATCAAAGATGGTTGTGTTTCCTGACCATAGACATGAGTTGTCATTTAATTAACGGGATCACATCATTAGGAGAATGATGTGATTGATTGACCCATTCCGTTAGCTTAGCACTTGATCGTTTAGTATGTTGCTATTGCTTTCTTCATGACTTATACATGTTCCTACAACTATGAGATTATGCAACTCCCGTTTACTGGAGGAACACTTTGTGTGCTACCAAATGTCACAACGTAACTGGGTGATTACAAAGGAGCTCTACATGTGTCTCCAAAGGTACATGTTGAGTTGGCGTATTTCGAGATTAGGTTTTGTCACTCCGATTGTCGTAGAGGTATCTATGGGCCCTCTCGGTAATGCACATCACTATAAGCCTTGCAAGCAATGTAGCTAATGAGTTAGTTACAGAATGATGCATCACATAACGAGTAAAGAGACTTGCCGGTAACGAGATTGAACTAGGTATTAAGATACCGACGATCGAATCTCGGACAAGTAACATACCGATGACAAAGGGAACAACGTATGTTGTTATGCGGTTTGACCGATAAAGATCTTTGTAGAATATGTAGGAGCCAATATGAGAATCCAGGTTCCGCTATTGGTTATTGACCAGAGATGTGTCTCGGTCATGTATACATAGTTCTCGAACCCGTAGGGTCCGCACGCTTAAAGTTAGATGACGGTTATATTATGAGTTTATGTGTTATGGCATACCGAAGATAGTTTGGAGTCTCGGATGTGATCACGGACATGACGAGGAGTCTCGAAATGGTCGAGACATGAAGATTGATATATTGGACGACTATATTCGGACACCGGAATAGTTCTGGGGGTTATCGGATGTATACCGGAGTACCGCGGGGTTACCGGAACCCCCCGAGGGGTTAATGGGACTCATGGGCCCAAAGTGGAGCAGAGGAGGGGCGGCCAGGGTAGGCCGCGCGCCCTCTCCCCCTCTAGTCCGAATAGGACAAGGAGGAGGGCACCCCCCTTTCCTTCCTCTCCTCTCTTCCTTCCTTCCCCCTCTCCTACTTGGACAAGGAAAGGAGGGAGTCCTACTCCCGGTGGGAGTAGGACTCCTCCTGGCGCGCCCCCTCCTGGCCGGCCGGCCCCTCCCCCTTACTCCTTTATATGCAGGGGCAAGGGGGCACCTCTAGACACAACAATTGATCCTTGAGATCTATTAGCCGTGTGCGGTGCCCCCCTCCACCATATTCCACCTCGATAATATCATAGCGGTGCTTAGGCGAAGCCCTCCCGGCATAAGAAGGAGTGACCCTAACGACAGCCCCTATAATAGTAGACAACATGTTTTAAATCAGACTGGACTGAAAAGAAAGATCTTTCCACACAAGAGTGGAAGGGATCCTTTAGAAATAGTTCCTTAGCAGGTTCATGTGTTCCTTGTTTACGTAGCTCTTCTGTTGGATCACGTAGCCCCTCCGTTGGATTACGTTGAGCATCATCATCGTCACCACACCATCGTTCTGATGGAACTCTCCCTCGAAGCTCGGCTGGACCGGAGTTCGAGGGACGTCATCGAGCTGAACATGTGCTGAACTCGGAGGTGTCGTACGTTCGGTACTTGGATCAGTCAGATCGTGAAGACGTACGACTACATCAACCGCGTTGTGCTAACACTTCTGCTTTTGGTCTACGAGGGTACGTGGACACACTCTCCCCTCTCGTTGCTATGCATCACCATGATCCTGTGTGTGCGTAGGAAAATTTTGAAATTACTACGTTCCCCTACAGTAGTCCTTCGCCCTTGGAGATCCGAGTGAGCCAATGACACTTCCAGGTTATATGGTTGGACGGCTTCGCGCCGTTGTGGAACTTGCAGGGGGCATCGAGGGTTTGCTCGTAGGAGAAAGCAGGCTGCCAAGCCGGCTTGCCGCCTTTCTGATGCTTGGGTATGGGCTGCCCTTCTGGCGGCTGGTCTTCGACTATTGCCACTTGCCAGCTAGTGGAAGTCAGCATCAGGGCCTTGCGTTTATTGTCATTCTGATGCGAGCGTCGATTGGTGTCGCCAGCCGACGTTCTCGGAGCCGGAGGGAGCACCTTTCCAGAGGCGTCCACCCGGAGCTTCGACTCCATTGAGGATTCGGCAGTGGCGTACTTGTCTGCTATGATCAGCAGCTCGTCGAGTGTAGCCGGCTCGTCACAGAGGAGTCGGTGCTTGAGGAGGGTGCCTTCCCGGCACCCGGTGGTGAAGTATTCTATAGCTTTCACCTCGTGCACCCCTTCGCAGGAGTTGCAGAGCTCGACCCAGCGCGTCAGGTAGTCGCGGCTGGACTCGGTTGGGCCTTGGACGCACAGAGAAAGTTGGCGGGGCTTTGGCGCCCGCTTGTACGTGCTGGTGAAGTTGCGGATGAAGACTTCCATGAAATCGAGCCAGCTGTTCACGCTATAGGGCATGAGGTTGTTCAGCCAGGTGCGTGTCGTGCCTTGAAGCATGAGGGGGACGTACTTCACGGCAATGCACCTGTTGCCATTTGCTATGCTGATTGCAGTGGAGTAGTCTATCAGCCGGTCTTCTGGCTTCACCGAGCCGTTGTACTTGGGCGTGTCTCTTGGGAGCGAGAACCCTTTGGGAAAGGACTCGTCGCGAATGCGGGGACCAAAACAAGACAGGCCGACATCCTCCTCCTCTTCTAGTGCCAGGGATCGCGCCAGGCGGTTGATCCGATGGCGAGCGCCATTCTCGCCGATTCCCTCGCTGTGGCCCAGCCGGCCGCTGAGCGTCGGGTGCTCAACAGGTGGCGGGAAGGGATATCTCTCCTGGTGGGGCAGAGGAGGAGGCAGGTTATCACCTCGCCGCTCCACGGCTTGTGGGCGGCCTTCTTCGTCGCGCTCGATGGTGAAGCACGTCCGACTGCGGCTAGCAGCCGGCTCCTTATCCTTTCGCTCACGGGCATCGCCTGTAGTTGGCGTCCGAGAGGTCGCACCGTGCTCTCGGCGAGGGGGAGGACTCTCAGCGCAGGCGCCGGCTTCTTGCCGTTCTGCGGCCGTGTCGATGAGCTGCTGGACGCGTCTCGTCATGCAGCATAGCTCGTCACCGTCCAAGCCTTCCAGCTCATCTGCTGCCGCCTGGGCAGCACGCAAGTTCTCGAGCAGTGTGGCGTAGACTGGGCGGTCGGCCTCCAACATGCTGGCGATGGCCACGCCGCACTTCTTGATAGCGCCAAGCCGGCTGGGACCGCCAGCAGCCGGCATGCCGAAGGCGGCACGATCAACCTCATGTTGATAAGCCTTAGTGAGGCGTCTCATGGAGGCTATCTTCTTGCCGTCCTCGATGAGGGCAAGGCGGTGGGCCTCCAGCGTCTCGGCGTCGGCGTCAGCCAGAATGGGTGCGGACAGGTCGTGCAGCGCCGTCTGCAGAGTGTCATGGGCGTTCTCGCCGGATGCAGTGCCGTGGCTGATGACCAGCACCTCCGTGACGGTGCTGCCGCTGCTGTCGATGCGTGGAAGAGGGTCGTCGATCACCACCACGTTGGTAGGGAAGGCGTCGAGGGATGCCGTGTCGGAGTCGACGAGCATCGGGTCGGTGGAGCCGATCAACTCCAAGTCGGAGGTGGGCTCGCTGGCAAGGTCGAGCTTGCCAAGGAGGTTGATGAGGCAACTCTCAGAGCTGGCTGCACTCGCGTCTGGCACGGGCTTGTCGGAGAGGTGGATCTCACCGAGGAGATCGGCGAGGCAGCTCGCTGCACAGGCGGCGTCGACGCCATGCAGCACGTCGGGGCAAGCACCATCGGGCGTGCCGGGCTGTCTACGCTCGCTAGGAAGGAACAAGGTTCCCGTCTAGAGCAGGTCTCCGGACGACGGTGCACCTGGCCCCACGGTGGGCGCTAAATATCGGGTTGTAGGTGCGACATATGCCAAAGGATGGCTAATCATTGTGGGAGCCAGTAAGACATCGCCGGTGCGTGGAAATGGGATAAGGCAAAGACATGCACGCCGGCGAATCTTACCCAGGTTCGGGGCTCTCCTAGGAGATAACACCCCTAGTCCTGCTCTGCGGGGTCTCCGCATGATCATTAAATCAGTAAGTAGCTACAAGTGGCTCCTTGAACTGTTTTGGCTAGAGGAAGAAGGGCACGACTAGCTCTCCTCTTCTCTCTACGTGGTGTGTGTAGTTCTAATGGATCAACCCTTTGCATGGGTGTCCTCGGGGGTTTATATAGGCCTACCCCCAGGGGTACAATAGTAATCCGTCTGGGTGTGGACCCAGGCCGTCAGTGTCTGTGGGCGCCCGCTTCTCCGCCGGCCACTGGGGCCCGCCGACTGCCGGCCTCTTGGCCGACAAGCTGGGCCCACCGCCTGTGGTCCCTGTCGGCCGCTCATCACTGTAGCCTCACCCTTGATGACGATGGCTTTGTCGGGGCAAGCATGGCTACAGTGCCGCCGCCTGGCGGGCGTTCACTGTAGCCTCACCCCGTCTTATCTGGTTAATGGTGCACAAACTTCTAGGGTGAAGGTAGGCCGACTGTTGGGAGCCAGCCTTCCTTCATGCCGACTAGTCTTGCCAAGCCACCCTCTGGTGGCTCTCTGGCAGGAGGGGCCCGCCGCCTGCGGGCCGTACTGAGAGCTAGTCGTGGGGGCATGGTATCTCTGTCATGGGTGATGTCATGGTCAACGTGGCAACAGTGCCGCACCGGGCGGGGGATGGCCGCCCGATACGGTGCACTGTGGCCATGCTCGCTCCGGGATTCGGGGGTGGCAGGCTTTACTGTAGCCACGCCCCGTCTTGTCACCGTTATGTGGGTGCAAACTTTGAGGGTGTATGTCTGGCCGCCTGGTAGGAGTCGGCTGATACGTCTCCAACGTATCTACTTTTCCAAACACTTTTGCCCTTGTTTTGGACTCTAACTTGCATGATTTGAATGAAACTAACCCGTACTGACGCTGTTTTCAGCAGAACTGCCATGATGTTGTTTTATGTGTAGAAAACAAAAGTTCTCGGAATGTCCTGAAAATCCACGGAGGCACTTTTTGGAAAATATAAAAAATACTGGCGAAAGAATCAAGACCAGGGGCCCCACACCCTGTCCATGAGGGTGGGGGGCGCGCCCACCCCTTGGGCGCGCCCCTGTCTCGTGGGCCCCCTGAGGCTCCACCGACCTCAACTCCAACTCCATATATTATGTCTCGCGGAGAAAAAAATCAGAGAGAAAGTTTCATCGTGTTTTACAATACGGAGCCGCCGCCAAGCTCTAATCTCTCTCGGGAGGGCTGATCTGGAGTCCGTTCGGGGCTCCGGAGAGGGGGATTCATTGCCGTCATCATCATCAACCATCCTCCATCACCAATTTTATGATGCTCACCGCCGTGCGAGAGTAATTCCATCGTAGGCTTGCTGGACAGTGATGGGTTGGATGAGATTTACCATGTAATCAAGTTAGTTTTGTTAGGGTTTGATCCCTAGTATTCACTATGTTCTGAGATTGATGTTGCTATGACTTTGCTATGCTTAATGCTTGTCACTAGGGCCCGAGTGCCATGATTTCAGATCTGAACCTATTATGTTTTCATGAATATATGTGTGTTCTTGATCCTATCTTGCAAGTCTATAGTCACCTATTATGTGTTATGATCCGACAACCCCGAAGTGACAATAATCGGGATACTTCTCGGTGATGATTGTAGTTTGAGGAGTTCATGTATTCACTATGTGCTAATGCTTTGTTCCGGTTCTCTATAAAAGGAGGCCTTAATATCCCTTAGTTTCTGCTAGGACCCCGCTGCCACGGGAGGGTAGGACAAAAGATGGCATGCAAGTTCTTTTCCATAAGCACGTATGACTATATACGGAATACATGCCTACATTACATTGATGAATTGGAGCTAGTTCTGTGTCATCCTATGTTATAGCTATTACATGAGGAATCGCATCCGACATAATTATCCATAACTGATCCAATGCCTACGAGCTTTTCACATCTTGTGCTTTGCTTATTTACTTTTCTGTTGCTATTGTTACAATCACTACAAAACCCAAAAATATTACTTTTGCTACTGTTACCTTTATTATTATACTACTTTGCTACTAAATACTTTGCTGCAGATACTAAGTTATCCAGGTGTGGTTGAATTGACAACTCAACTGCTAATACTCAATAATATTCTTTGGCTTCCCTTGTGTCGAATCAATAAATTTGGGTTGAATACTTGACCCTCGAAAGCTGTTGCGATCCCTTACACTTATGGGTTATCATCGGCCACTCTGGTGGCCGCCTGCTAGGAGTCGGCCCACCTTGGGACGGCTTACTAAACCTTGCCGCCTTCTTGCAGCCGGCCACGAGAAGGCGGCCCTTCGTCTTGGAAGCTTAAGGGGCGCGGTCGGCCCGTTGTTTTGAAGAACCAGGGGGAGTGGATAAGGCTACCTGTGGTTATTTACTCCGACAGTTTCCGTGCATTTCCAATGTGGGATGGATTTTTGGCTCATGGGTACCGATTAATTGACTTGCCGAGGATAGTGTAACTAGGAATGTGAGAAGAGACGTCCCTGTCGACGTTATCTCAAGCATTGACTGGTTAGAGATACTGTGAGGTAGTTGAAAAAAAAAGGTAAAGATCGGTAATCTAGAGAGGAACCTAGACTCATCTGCTCTCGGCGAACAGTAAATTGAAAATTTTAATAGAAAAATTAAAAAACTTTTGAGATCTTTAGGCATCCAAGATGCTCAAATGCGTCAGGTGCATGTAAATTTTCATTGTCAAATGACATCCGAGGAGCTTGTGGCAAAAAAACATCAGGTGTACACGGTGCTTTTGTTTTCAATTTTTTTTAACAATAGAATTATGTTTTTTTGCCATGCACTCTTCATATGCCATTTTTTAGCATCAGTACAGACACAAGCGCTCATATACACGCGCATACACTTACCCCTATGAACGCACGCACGCACACCCTACCCCTATGAGCACCTCCGAGAGACTGGGCCGGCATATCATCTTGAGATTTACGAAGTCACCGTAGGCGCCTCGTCGTCGACGGGAACGTCTCCTCCCACTGAAAACGCATCGCCGGAAATCCTGAAATAAATCCAGGAATAATGCGAGCACCAGGATTTGAACCCTGATGGGTTGGGGATACCACTGTCCACCTAACCAACTCAACCACAGGTTGATTCGCCTCTTCATATGTCGTTTAATCATGAGAATTTGCACGCACCTAGTGCACCTTGACGGTCTTTCGTGCCTAAACAAGTTCAATTTTTTATTACTTGTTATATTTATTTATTTTTTGAATTGCTACTCTCACTATAAGTACAAAACATAACTAAAACATGGAAGTACACACAAATATGTCATACGTGGGCCATACATACTAGAGGCTTTGGCTGATACATGAGAAGCGTGCATATTCGCACTGATTTTTCCATTGCTTAGCACATGACATTAATAGTATGCGCACAAGTTTAAACATTAGGCTTGCCATAGTGGGAGTAACTTATACTAGTGTCATGCATATGGCACTAGTCTAAATTACTATGTTCATAGTGCAAAGTACTTCCTCTGGTCCTTTTTGATACGCATATAAGATTTATCTAAAGTCAAACTTCATAAAGTTACATCATTACCTCCTTTTTGTTTGTTTCTCTAAAACGGTGCTCAAAATTAATCACTGGAAATTCGAGATGCTAAACATGTTGCAATGCACAGGATCGAAGGCCTACACGGTACTGTGGATTCGTGCAACGGCGCTTGGTTTATAATTGGGGATTGATCGGCAGTGCAATGCACACGAGGAGAGAGCACAACTGCCAATTTCTTGAAGAAAATTGGAATGTCGCATGAAACAAGGAATGATGCTCTTGCTGTTTCATACACATTTTCCATATATTTTGAGATACATCCCGTATAGTCTTTACACTATAATCACAAATATATCAGTTCCAAAACTTATGTACTAGAAAAAAATTCACTATTTTCGTTCACTTTCTTGCTGCTGAAACCAATGAACAAATCAATCAAGCAACCTCAAGTAATCCTTGAGGTCGGTGGGGAAGTAAGGGTACTGCCTCCAAAAACGTCGTGGATCCTCACCGTCTTTTACTTCAGAGCGGCATATACACAACGCTTCTTTTTCAATGTTTTTTAAGTAGATTTTTTTGCCATGCACTCCACATATGCCGTTTGATCACAAAAAATTGCACGCACCTAGCACACCTGGCCGTCTTGGGTGCCTAAACAAATTCAGATTTTTTATTACTTTTATATCTTTCTTAAATTGCTGCTCTCACCAAAAACATAATACATAACAAAAACATGGAAGTATACATGAATATGTCATAAGTGGGCCATGCATACTAGAGGCTTTGGCTGACACATGAGGGGCGTGCATATCAGCAATGATTTTCCATTGCTTAGCAAGTTTAAGCATTAGGCTGGTCATAGTGAGAGTAATTTATACTAGTCATGCATATGACATTAGTCTAAGTTACTATGTTCATAGTGTAAAATACTTTCTCCGTCGTTTTTATTGTGCATATAAAATTTATCTGAAAACAAACTTACGTAAAGTTATATCATCACCTCCTCTTTAATTGTTTCTCTAAAATAGTGCTCAAACTTAATCACTGGAAATTCGAGATGCCGAATAGGTTGCAATGCATAGAATCGAAGACCTACACAGTAATGTGGATTCGTGCGGCAGCTCCTGGTTTATGATTGCGGATCGATCGGCACTGCAATAGCGCAGGAGGAGAGAACACAACTGCCAATTTCTTGAAAAAATTGGGAATGTCAAAACCATTAAGATGGACGTAAGAGGGAATGATGCTCTTGCTGTTTCATGTACATTTTCCATAATATAATAGATACATTCCCTGTAGTCTTTACATTATAATCACAAATAGATTAGTTCCAAAACTTTTCTACTATAAGAAAATTCACGGTTTTCGTTCACTTTCTTGCAGATTACCCGATACCAATGAACAAATCAATCGAGCAACCTCAAGTAATCCTTGAGGTCTGTGGGGAAGCAAGGGTACTGCCTCCAGAACACGCCGTGGATCCTCACCATCCTCACCGTCTTTTGTTTCGTAGACGGCGCGCTCTCGACGTGCAGCAGCCCGAGCAGCTTCGCCACGGCGCCGGTGAGCACCATGTCCTCGAGCACCTTCTCCGACTGCGCCACCATGGACACGAGCCACAGCACCTTGACGGCCAGCTGCGTGGCCAGATCCGACACCCGCAGCATTGTCCTCGCCACGGCTGCCACCGACAGGTCGTGCTCGGCGAAGGCAAGGCGCCCCTCGGGGCACTTGCACAGCCGCTTGAGAAGCAGCAGTATCCGCTCGGCGACGTGGCGGTCGTCGGCGTCCACGACGAGGAGCTCGACGAGGACGTGCACCGCGCCGACCTCCACGGCCTTGGCGCGGCCGCTCGGCGACCGCTCCACCACGTCCAGGAGCACGTCGAGCGCGCGCGAGCTGAGGCGCGCGGAGACCTCGTCGGACAGGAGCTCGAGGAGGGACTTGAGCACGTCATCGACGTCGATGCCGGCGGTCCAGTGGTCACCGGCGCCGGCACTGGAGATCTTGGTGAGGATGTCCATGGCGTGCAGCCTCGCCTCCGCGCTGCCGCGCTGGAGCAACGCCATGATGGGCCTCAGGCACTCCGGCGCAAGAACGAGCCCCACCGACGCCTCGTCGGAGAGCGGGAGCGCGGCGAGCACCGCGGCAGCCTCCTCGCACACCGTGAACGCGGAGAAGTCGCCTCCCGCGCCGCTCTCCGCCAGCGCCTGCGCCATCACGCGCCCGACCGCCTCAACGCCGCCCGAGGCGACGAAGATGATCTGCATGGCCACGTCGCCCGCCATGCAGCTCCGCATGCTCTTGAGCGCGGTCACCTTGAACGGCGTCTCCTCGAGGTCGCCCAGCGCCGACCGCAGCCGCTCCTCCTCCAGCATCCTCGTCAGCGGCGTCCCCAGCTCGTGGACCGGACTCGACAGCGACGATGTAGACGGCGACGACGAAGACGAGGAGGAGGAGGAGGAGCCGCGGTCGAGCCAGGAGGAGATGACGCGCGCGAGGGTGTGGTTCGGGGTGAGGTCAAGGTTGGCGAGCGGCTGCATCGTGGCCGGGCAGGTGGTCCGGCCGTACGAGAATAGCCAGCGCTCGATGCTGCGGCGGTCGTAGGTGACGCCGGTGGACACCGTGACGGGCTCCTCCATGAGCTCCATGGAGATGGGGCACAGGAACAGGTGGGGAGGCTCCTCCATGTCCATGTCCATAGATCGCGATGCACACCACACCAACTCGTACTAATGGCCCATCCCCATTCCAAGTCTATATGAAGTAGGAGTAGAAATGATGCGAGGAGGCTATATATACAACATAGGCCCGCAAAAAAAAAGGCTATATATACAATAGGCCGGCAATTCTGCGAGGGAATAGTCAAAGGGGTCATAATTGAAAGAGATGCTGGCAATTAGTGCCGAGGAAGCTTAATTCGGGGGAGATTCATACTTACTGATCTAAACCTTATTTTATTGGATTGTTAACCCTGGTTTCATTCTGTCTCTGTTCATACTGGTTTTGGTAGCCGGCGGTTGAGTGCCTAGCACGACGGTGCTTGGCAGCGTGTTCCCTATCCTCAACGTGAGACGCGCTATGAGATTTTCAGGGAGAAAACAAGGGGATATGGGGCGCCATTTGCTCCAGGTCAATGCCGAAAGTTTTGGTTTTACATTCAAAGTTAAGAAGAAGATACCTATTCGCTGTTCCGTTTCAAGTACTACTAGAGGCAGTGGGGAGAGTGATCTTTAGGCTGGTCACAATGGGGAGGAACTTAGGAGTAACATCACACACTTCAATACAACTTTGCTTATGTGTCATATATTTAATGAAGAGAGAGGTGCTTGTGGTAACTAGCTAAGTTACCGGAACATCACACACTCCAAGAAACAATGAGTCTATAACCTAATAAATACATTGTTGCATGACACTACATAGATGTTCCTACCCACTGTGGAGGTAGTAACATAGTCTAGGAAAGTGTGTAAGTTACTAGACTATGTTCTTGCCCATTGTGACCAGCCTTACTCAAGTTTGTTTCAGGGAAAAAAAGTAGTAGCATTCGTTGCAATTGGGGTGGTGGCACCTGAACCAATGGGCTAAGAAAAAGACTGTCAAAAGAGAGCCTGAGAATGACACCTGGAACTTGGCTGTGGCTAAACTGAACGATCGCACCGAGTTCCTCGGATTCAGAAAAATTTAAACAGAGTCAAAAGATTTGTCTCGTCGATTAATTAAGAATAACAAAAAGCTGAGCGAAAGCTGAGTTCCTTGGATTCATCGATCTGATAGACGAGGCACTCAAAATTCTTTGCTACAGTAATAACTATTTCCTCCCTCTCATAATATAAGCTCTTTTATTTATTTATTTTGAAACGGAGGCAATAAATTTGCCCCGTCCGTCAACTAAGCAGAAGAGAGTTTTTCAGTTAATTAGCGAAAAAATTGACGGCACATATAAAATACCCACACACGCCGCTCCACGGAGGGCCTGTCGAGACAATACAACGACGTGAGGACGGAGGGAGTAGTAAGTAACACACGGAAGGACTCGGAAGGTGGGAGAGGAATCCAAATGCGGTGGTGCTACACACGGCATGCTTCCAGCCTATGGAAACACACGCATCCTTCTCTCTCTCTCTCTCTCTTTTTGCGGGTGACACACATCCTTCTCTTGCAAGCAAGCCTACCTCATATCCTCCTCAGTCCACCATTTCCGACGTAGCACAGTACATCACAAACGGACGCTTTCCAGATCTATAATTTTGACCGGCCATTAAGCTCCCTTCTTGCAAGCATACTATATGAATCAACAGCAGCCCATGATCACAGGGAATCATCTCCAACCGTTGACTAACCAAATACAAAACCGACCCGGATAATTATCACCGACCGCATGGCATTATAATACTCGGCCGTTGCATCTCACTAGCCTGCTGTGAGATCGCAGAAAGTCCTGCGGGTGATTCCTTCTGCGAGTTTCCTTTTACATGATACTCCGGCTGCTGCCACAGACAAGCGTATCACAGAGATTTGATATGTTCCAGCTGGGGATTTTTCAAAGTACAAGGTTTGCATGGAGTCCGCCTCCAGATTTCACCTGTGGTAAAAAATAGGAAGCCAAGTGACCTTATCTCATGTTCTGACGCAGTTGACATCTTGATTCCAACCATTCATTTTAGATCGGATGGTGAGCGGAGGTGGGAAAATAACTCGAATGCAGTTTCAGGCTATAGAGTATGATATTGTTTTTAAAATGTATTGTATTTGCCTCTGTTTTTAGAATTAGAGTAGCTGATTAGCTCTAATGACGGACGGAAATGCGTTGGCTGACAGCGCAATATCGTTGACCGAATCGGCAAACGTGTACCGTTTGCAAGCACTGCCTACAAACAGAAGGAGATAGGCCCAGACGGTGAGACGATCCACACAGGAGGAGGTAGACCCACCGCCACCAGCAAAAACATGATGCTAGTTTTGTTATGCTAGATTTGTTAACACTTTGGCCTTCTATCTCTCTCTATCTATGAGGAGGCCGCACATCTATTTCTCGTGGCGACCAAGTGCACTATTGGTAGTTGTTATTGTATAGCCGGGAAAATACCCGTCCCCCGCGTCGCCAGCGGCGACACGGATGGAATCCAATCCCTCTCCGCCGGTCAGCCTCCTCGCCCCTCCCCTCTCCGCCGCCGTCGCCGGAGGATGCCGCCGGGCTAAGCCCGTGTGGCGGACGGCGGCGGCGGAGGCGCTCTTCTCG